>NC_088300.1:32277042-32516182 GCF_032854445.1 Liolophura sinensis
AGGAACGAGGACAAACCGAGTTTGCCTTTCTCTACATGTACGTAGATGAGAAAGTTTTCACAGAGCCTTAGAATATAATCCTCGAATCATCCAATATGAGAAATCCAGTGACCACCAATTCCGGACAGTTGAATAAAAAAGTCAACAACCACATTCTAGTTTAAATATATGTATTTTAATGAGCCCTGTCGCAGTGCCATAACCCACCGCCCATGGAGAGTTTGCCAACAGAAACTCTAATTCAACAAGTTCCTTTCCCTAAAAATGGTTACAGCATTGTTTTCATCCGGTTTGCAAAAACCTTTACAGGCAAGTTTATTAGTGTATTAACTCTCTTGTACATTCTAAGATTCTATACATGTGTAAGTGAAGCAATGAATGGTATGGAGGTGGAATGGAAAATACATTATAGGTGTAGGCTATATGTACAAGGCATATAGCCATGATAGAATGATAACAATGATATAGAATACACATTGTCAACTCATCATTCATCTATTATTTACACAGACAGCATGCCATTTACGACTCGGTACTGCTGATTAAGCGGTGTGCTCTTAATTATTCACTTTTTTTAAGTGCCGTGTGTAACGATGAATGTTCAGTTTGACAGCATCTTCGTCTTGCTTCTGGTAAAGATATGTGCAGTTTGTTGGATACAAGCAGTGCGACTGCATCCCGAACCAAAGCTTCCTTACATCTCCTACTCCTGACTGTCCCTTCGTACCTACAAAGAAAAAAATGTGAACAGAATGCAATCCTGTTAAAGGCTTCCTATTCATTTGTAAAAGACTGAAATCTGGAAATGTATATAGATTGCTACTAATTAAACATATATGCCTTCACACTTTTTAGCAAGTCATGCGCGGAACAAAATTTTGAAATTATAATGATAAATAATTAAACACACATCTACATGTAAATGACTACTTGATGACTGCAATATTCTTAGTTACTTTCCTCCTTTTTATGGCTTTAGCCTTGTCAAATGTTTATACACATTTGAACTGTCTGTATATAGATAACTTGAAAGCTGGAAGGCCATTCCGATACTACTCCATGCATGACTGGAGCCAAAATAGCCATATCTAATTATACCAAAAAATAAAAACAGACATAAAATACAAGGTAAATACAAACCCATCCACATTTAAAATCTTCTGAATTCGCTCGGTTCCTGGTAGCTGGACTAGCTTGTGTACAAATCCAGATGTGGCGAGGGGCCTGAAGCAATGTTTCACACAAGAATATAATCACACAGTGAAAGATAATCATGGCATATTTCCCATGCACATATACAGACAAGGTATACAAAAGCATATGCGGACTGTTTCGCATAATTTAATCACGCTCCATGTAAGCAGCAATGAATCCGTCACTTTCTTCTTCACTCTTGGACCAAAATAAGGTGTGACAACAAACAAACAGAACATCCCAGATCTGTACTGTAACAAAAAAACCCTTATAGGCATGATTATTTGAAACATGGATGGAGCAGACCGGGATTACTGGCAACCACCCTATCTACATGTACCTATACGTACCGTTTGTCCCTAAGCTTCAATTTTAAGAACTTTTTTTCCACATAGGCTTCGAGATATGTATAAGCCTAAAAGAGAAAATCTTATTAAGTACCATACACATACCCATTCGAAATAACACCCAGAATGGCCATAATTTACTCACAAAACATTTACAAAATTCCAAAGTCCCGCAGCGTTGTTTTTGGTACGTAAAACATATATAAATATAGTAACAGGGCCTTTTCCATACAAAGGGTATTTTCAGTACATATAAATCAAGCTAAGCGAAAAAGTCAATATCAATTTATAAACAATTTATACACCGAAATCACACTTTTACGTACCAAGTCCAAGACATAACCGAAACCAAAGCCCTTTAGAAATTCCCTTCTCGGATTTGTCAAGAAAATCTCCAGCTCAGAGCTCTCGGACCTAGATAAACACATAATCATGTATACAGTTGTACGAGGAAGGGGTTAGGAGAAGATATCAATATAACACAGTGAAACACTCTAAAACACTCTTTTTAGATACATGAGGATCTTTATGAAATCGCATGCTACCATCAAGTGTGGCTGTATGATGTGAAACAATACATTAAACTATATGTCATGTAACAAATTAATTATTTGTATCGCAGCAACCATTCTTCAAATAGCAGCGAAATCTTTCGAGTTTGTGTGATATGAATGTACAGTGGTGCTGCACGCCACTATAGAAGAATAGGGAAATACAGAGATGATCATATGTTTAAAACTACTGTATATAGTCAAATACAAGAGTCAATTAAATACACTGTGTCTGTAAATTATAATTGCGCAGAAAAATGTGTAAATATTCCTAAGCTAATTGTTGTTCACACCAGTCACTGTGCGAAACTCCAGAATGCGCCTACACATATGAGGAAATATAGAAAAATATGTAAAAGACAAAGAAAATAAATGAAGTGTACAGATTTAAGCTATACATACCACTTTGAGCCTCTGTCTGTCAACAAGCCTTCCACATACCTGTTATTTCTAAACATTTTGAGTATATGCCTCAATGTCACCTGGGGCCTCCGTGGCTCAGTCGGTTAGCGCGCTAGCGCAGCGTAATGACCTAGGAGTCAATGCGGTCGCTGTGAGTTCAAGCTGTGAGTTCAAGTCCAGCTCATGCTGGCTTCCTCTCCGGCCGTACGTGGGAAGGTCTGCCAGCAACCTGCGGATGGTCTTGGGTTTCTCCCGGGCTCTGCCCGGTTTCCTCCCACCATAATGCTGGCCGCCGTCGTATAAGTGAAATATTCTTGAGTAGGGCGTAAAACACCAATCAAATAAACAAATCAATGTCACCTGCATGACAACTGCTCCCTTATCCATACCTGTGAAATGACATCAGATACACAAATAAACATGTTGGAATCCTGCTCCTCATTGTTGAGTTCCTCGTCCGCAAATGGAATAATCCTGGACACTTGTAAGTCTTCTGACGAAAACCTACAGAAATCAAGACATCACAAAAGTTGTATCTTTCTTGAAAACATACGAGAAATGACTGCAACACTCATCAAAATCGACGCCCACATCGTTACACATTCTAAAGCAAAACGTATTGGAAAGAATGTGTTCAAGACAAAGACCTTAACCCTAAGACATGCAACAATGTTCAGTTATGCCCAGCATTTGTCGCCCTAAGCACCACAATGCAGATATACACGAGTATAATATTCAATTCAGATTTGAAATGCATTTCCTTAATTAGTGTTCTCTTTGCGAATAATTATCCTTGAACATGACGTGCAATGGAAATGCCGTGAAGAACTGTGTTCAGTTAGATGGCAAAGAACGGCACTTTTACCTACAAAAATAAACACGTCTTTTGAACATTGTGATAATTTAGTTATTTATTTCAATGGTGTTTTACGCCTCAAAAACAGCTCAATTTACAGCCCATGTGATGGCCGTCAGTTTTATGGACATATGTGCATGGACTGTAATATATAGCGCAGACTTAAAGCCTAATTAGATTGCTCGCACAGTGAAGCCTTTGGAAAGAAGTTTAAACCCGTGCAGAGCTGATCCAATTTCTTGTGTGAATATATACAGTGTAATTTGACAAATAGATTATGAATCTGGCTTTGCTTTTGTTCTAGCTTTGTTCTAGCTTAAAAAGTTTGACCACAATTTACCTACTGTTCATGCATTAGGCATAAAGAGCTAACCACGAATGTGGCTTTGTTTTGGTTCTAAAGAAGTTTTCGCTTTTAGGCACACTTTATTCTGATTTTTGAGACACGATGCGAAAAGCAGTAATGGTGCAATGTTGAAAGTTGGTCAGCAGGACAAATTGTGCTCTTCTCTCGTATCAAATTATTTCAGATGAATAGTTTCCCAGTGATTGGCATTAAAATTTTTGCCACCGTTCATGCATTATGTAAGAAAAACATCTGTTGGCTTTCGAGTTACGGTTAGCGCAGCGGGAGCGTTCTTTACATTGTGTGGTATTAAAACATACACGCCAAATGACTAATCTGTTGGTCTAATAGAGAGAATATGTACACAAACACTACACAATTACTATTCACATGAGGCCATTGAGTAGAAGTTCAATTGCAGGCATAGATGATCTGATCTATTTGTGTTAGTTATTTTTTCCCTTGCAAATTAGACACTTGCATTTGCCCGACCGGAAGTTGATGGCATCTTTCTGTTTTACATCCATCGCCGGGGCCAATCACGAAAATAAGATCTGTAAGTTTAGATTTGCTTTGATACCTATTTTACTCTGCCTCATCAGTGGAAGAATATTTTAAATTGGCGTCACCTACAGAGCCGATTAATCTGCATATACGTCTGGATGACCACTAGGATTATACATTTCGAAAAAAGATGTAGAAAAATAATTTAAGAACACATCATCTCATTGACAGGGAATGTATCTATTTTTTTTAACATGAAAAGTTAATCAAAAAGCTCGCCTATCATATAAAGCCGCAGACGATAACTATATATGTACACAGTATTTTAGATGAATGAAACGTATTGATGCTTAATTTTACGTACCGTTTTGTCCCTCAACGCGTGCTTTCCAGTGTACAGCTCTCAAATGGTTCTCTACTTTCTTCTTCCTTGCTGGCTTGAACTTTGACGGTGGACATAACGGACAATGGAATGAAATATAGTCTCCTTTACAACAATCCTTGCAACTTTTTACACAACTTAACAATTCATCCACAGACTGAATCACGACAGGTTGGTGTGCTGTCATTGTTACATTGCAGCGTCCAGAAATAAACTCGTCGGAAAAGTGGAAAGCTTTTATAAAAGCTATGTACTACATTAGCCAAACTGCAAAGCTAACAAGTCACCCTGAGATAGTATTACTTCAGCAGACATGCGATGGGAAACTGAGTTTACAAACACACCGCCACCTCGGCTTTCCACGGTCCAGACACACGAAAGCTACCCATAAATTTGTTTTATTTAGACATTGTGGCAAGTGATGCACGGAGGTATAAAAGTGTAGAAAGAGCAGGCCTATATACTGAATGTTCTTAGAAACTCCACGTTTTTAACTTTAACTGAAAATGTTTTATCCTATAATCGAATTAGAAAATCATTTATACCTCTATCAACATCGAGTTTTTCCAAATATTGTATTGCTCTGGCGTCCGAAAAATATAAACAAACTCGTACATGATAGAACTCGTTAATTTTTCTGGAAATAACTCTCCACCGTCGAATTCCAAGTAAATTGGGATAAGGAGACATCAAGATCATTCATGTGAGACAACATGTCCATATGAACAAAATAAAGTAGTCCTACTTAATTTCTAAGATAAAGATATTGGTCCGAAGTACATTTTAAATTCTTCAACCATAACAAAAGTTATCACGACACTGCAGATATGACTTTCAAGCACTATAGTAGGCCCAATGTGCTAGGTAGTACAAATGAAATGGTATTTGCTTGACATACTTCCTTTTCAGCCATTTCATGAGGATTTCATTCATTGTATGAATAAAATCAAAGCGCTATTCAAAAAGCCCGACCCCAATTCATATTGTATTATACATGGATCTTCCGCTGCTTGGTTGTCGGGCAGGGAAAGGCAAATTTTAATGCGAATTGAGTTACATAATTACATTGACGGTATATTTACATACACCTGTATTGTTGCATTCTTTTGCCTGTACACATATTTGTTAAGAAATATTTTGTGATGTGTGGATTTTTATGATTCTGATCATTTTATTTTTTAAAACTTAATAATAGTAGTAATAAATGCATCTTGCTTAGGTCAAAGAAAACAATTCTGGGTATGAGAAAGTTATAACTGACAGATTTCCTTGACAAGGAGATAAGTCTGAATTCCTTTTTAAGTCTGAGGACTATATTGTCTTTCTAAAAATTCCACCGTGGTTTGCTGGGCTAGGATGTTATATACATTAGGTTGTGAATAAACAAACCATGTGTCCTAAAGAGAGTATGGCGTTAACAATAATCAAATAAATAAATACATAAATAAAGCAAGTAACTTTATGGTAGCGCGACATATGAAAACCCTATAAGATGGAGACGCCTAATTTAGTTTCAAGTTAAATGTTTTCACTTAGAGAATTCCGGAGCAATAAAGCGGGCGATCACTTGTACACCGGTGAAATCTGATATATGTGGATGTAAGCTTCTGCGGTATAACAAAATAAACTCGGTCATGCATGAAAGACAGAGGTCAGACACACAGAATTTAGACGCTTGAACCTTTCTCTGCCATAAGAGGAAATAATGTGTGGGGTGTGTTAAGAAGTAAACTCTGAAAAACTTACTTCATATCTTTGGCAAAATAAGCTTTCTTAAATATTCAATGTTTTTCGCACTTTACAAATTATGGTCTCAAGCTACATATGTGTATTTTTGGGGTTATAAATAAGGCTATACAACAGCAGCAAAGACCTTGTTTGTCCATATCAAGGAACTGAGGGTAACAATTCGCCACGCTTTATATCTCTGCAAGTTTTTACCTACTAATTAAATGGCCATTGAACGTTAATTGACAACAAGAGCGCTGTGAACAGCTATGCACAGGCAGAGATCAAAAGGGATTACAACATTAAGCGTCAGAAGTTTACTGTACACAGAATAAAGCAATAATAATCATGTATATAAAACATTTCTAAGCAACAAATAACAACCTATGGTTAATTACCACACAAGTGTGATCAGGATAGCGAAGAGCTATTATATAACTTATAGGGCTTCCATTCAAATCGGGCTAATACTTAGTTTTAAAAAAGTTTCCTAAACACGTAACAAACCCTGGTATCCATCACCTTGCATACATACATTATATGTTATATATATTTCTCAGAAATAAACAAGGCAACAGTCCTCCGCATATAGATTTTAGCTGTACCAAAACGACATATAACTTATCTATTGTCCTCATAAGTGTGTGTCAGTCAATCAGTTAAATCTTTATTTGAAGTTAATTTGGTCATCGTCAATGTTGTACTGCATACCTGAAGGATGGAAAACTTTATACCTATAAAGGTTGAACTTAATACCTATAGGAAGGTAAATCAGCCACCGTCCTCCTCATGGATGCTGACCTTTATACCTATAGGAAGGTAAATTAGCCACCGTCCTTCTCATGGATGTTGTACTCTATAGCTGTAGGAAGGTAAACTGGTCACCGTCCTCCTCGTGGATGTTGAATTTTATACATGTAGGAAGGTTAATTAGCCACTGTCCTTCTCGTGGATGTTGTACTTTATAACTATAGGAAGATAAATTTTCCACCGTCCTCCTTGTGGATGTGGTATCTTATACGTATGGGAAAGCAACTTAACCACCGTCTTCCTCATGGATGTTGTACTTTATACCAGTAGGAATGTAAATTAGCCACCGTCCTCCTCATGGATGTTGTACTTTATACATATAGGAAGGTAAATTAACTTCCGTCCTCCTCATGGATGTTGTACTTTATACCTATAGGAAGGTAAACTAGCAATCGTCCTCCTCATGGATGTTGCACTGTATAGTTATAAATCGATAAATCAGCCACTGTCCTCCTCGTGGATGTTGTACTTTATAACTATATGAAGGTAAACTAGCCACCGTCCTCCTCGTGGATGTTGTACCTTATACCTATATGGGAAAGCAAATTAGCCACCGCCCTCCTCGTGGATGTTGTACCTCATGCCTACAGGGAGGTAAGTTAGCCACCGTTCCCCTCATGGATGTTGAACTTTATACCAGTAGGAAGGTAAACTAGTCACCGTCCTCCTCGTGGATGTTGAACTTTATACCTATAGGAAGGTAAACTAGTCATCGTCCTCCTCATGGATGTTGAACTTTATACCTATAGGAAGGTAAACTGGTCACCGTCCTCCTCGTGGATGTTGAACTTTATACATGTAGGAAGGTAAATTAGCCACTGTCCTTCTCGTGGATGTTGTACTTTATTCCTGTAGGAAGGCAAATTTTCCACCGTCCTCCTCATGGATGTTGTACTTTATACCTATAGGAAGGTAAATCAGCCACCGTCCTCCTCGTGGATGCTGTACTTTATACCTATAGGAAGGTAAATTAGCCACCGTCCTCCTCATGGATGTTGTACTCTATACCTATAGGAAGGTAAACTGGTCACCGTCCTCCTCATGGATGTTCAACTTTATACATGTAGGAAGGTAAATTAGCCACTGTCCTTCTCGTAGATGTTGTACTTTATTCCTGTAGGAAGGTAAATTTTCCACCGTCCTCCTCGTGGATGTGGTACCTTATACCGGTAGGAAGTTAAATTAGTCACCATCCTCTTCGTGGATGTTGTACCTGACACCTCCAGGAAGGTAAACTAGCCAACGTCCAATCCGTGGATGTTGTACTTTACACCTGCAGGAAGGTAATTTAGCCACCGTCCTCCTCGTGGATGTTGTACCTGACACCTGCAGGAAGGTAAACTAGCCACCGTCCTCCTCATGGATGTTGTACCTAATACCTGCAGGAAGGTAAATTAGCCACCGTCCTCCTCGTGGATATTGTACTTTATACCAGTAGGAAGGTAAACTAGTCACCGTCCTCCTCGTGGATGTTGAACTTTATACCTATAGGAAGGTAAATCAGCCACCGTCCTCCTCATGGATGTTGTACTCTATAGCTAAAGGAAGGTAAACTGGTCACCGTCCTCCTCGTGGATGTTGAACTTTATACATGTAGGAAGGTAAATCAGCCACCGTCCTCCTCATGGATGTTGTACTTTATACCTATAGGAAGGTAAATTACCTACCGCACTCTTCATGGATGTTGTACTCTATAGCTAAAGGAAGGTAAACTGGTCACCGTCCTCCTCGTGGATGTTGAACTTATTACATGTAGGAAGGTAAATTAGCCACCGTCCTCCTCGTGGATGTTGTACCTTATACCGGCAGAAAGTTATATTAGCCACAGTCCTCCTCATGGATGTTGTACCTTATACCGGCAGGAAGTTATATTAGCCAGCGTCCTCCTCATGGATGTTGTACCTGATACCTGCAGTAAAGTAAAGTAGCCACCATCCTCCTCGTGGAGGTTCTAACTGATACCTATAGGAAGGTAAACTAGCCTCGTGGATGTTGTACCTTTTATATGGAGGAAGGTAAATTAGCCACTGTCCTTCTCGTGGATGTTGTATCTTATACCAGTAGGAAGGTAAATTAGCCACCGTTCTCCTCTTGGATGTTATACTTTATACCTATGGGGAGGTGAACTAGGCAAGGTCATCCTCGTGGATCTTTAATATTTTTTTTTCCAGTTAGTGATGGAGGATTATTAGGTTACTAATTAACAATGACACATTAGAGAAGGTCTTCAGGGTTACAGTAATGTCTGTGTCATCGGATAATAAGGGGTTTAAAGTGTTGAGAATTTATCTGCTCGGCTATAGGCCTATATAAACATACAGGCCTGTAGTCTCGTACCTTGCCCAATTATTCGTAAACGAACAAGTTACATGTTCCGTTCTGCTCATGGATGTCCGTTCTCCTCGTGGACGTTCTGCTCATGGATGGCGGCTGCCCAGTGCTACTAGGAAAAGAGGGGCAGACGAGATTGAGCGAGAGAGCTAACGGAGCGAACAAGCCTGAGAGCCAGGAGCATTGGTGCGAATACAAATTCCGCCCGTTGAACCTCTGGTAAGGCCTGTAGCCGTTCGGTCATCTTGCAAAACATAACTCTTTGTTTTTCACAATGAAAAAATGATTTGGTTAGAAAAATATTCATGTTATATTGCTCTCAAGTTTACATCCATGGTACGTGCATGTGCTGAAGTATTTTTTACAGATGGGGAATCCCCATAAAAACCTGCTCTTTTTGTAGAATTTCAAGTCACTTCGTCCTACGTTACTTCGTACCATACTTAATATATGATCGTCATTCATATAGAATTCCATAGTTAAGGTGTACTGAAGGTTACCATTTTTACGATATGTAATCAATTCCATATTAAGTTCAGATTTTATGATTACCCTGTAATGAGCATGCACACAAAGTCATACTATTATTAACGTCTAATAGCCATGTAGACCTCCATAGTTTATGTCAGATCTGGGTACAATAAATGTTATTCATCAAGTAACAACGTCTCGACAGTCTATATATTAACAGCTGTAAGCATGCTGAACATTTTTTACAGGATGTTATGTTTGTTTAGGTATTTTATGTTTATTTGGTGGAATTTATCGAGCATCTAAAATCATTCGGGAGATACACTGACTGCAGGTCTGATGTTACCTGCTTCTATTTAATTCACTGTTCAGGGCTGTATGACATGTCAGACTTTAAAAAATATTTCGGGACTTGTCATAATACCATAAAACCGTAAATAATATATTATAGATAAGTGTAAGTATCATTTTACATGTGTCAGAGTGGGGGGTGATAGGGGCCCCAGATTGCCTCACCACAGCTGATTAAAGTCTGGGGGTGTTGTGCGTGGTGCAATACCTGGGAGTTTGTGGGTGGTGTTACTGCAGGCACTCTTATTTTCTCCACCCTTGATCCTGACTGCCATTGTGTAAAAGTAGACAACAAATAATTACAGATGTGCTGTCTGACAGTGTCACAAGCTGCAAGGCGAAGTCATGTCTGGTGTCCTCGGCATGATGTTTCTGTGGTGGCAGCACGTTGCCAGCATGGACTCACTTTGCCAGCATGGACTCACTCTGCCACAAGAAGACACAATATATGTACACACACCTAATGACTTATCATTGTCATATGAGTGAAATAATCTTAAGTACAATATTCAAGCCCATGCATACATACAAGCTACAAGGCGTGTGTATTTCCAAGATGCTCCTGTAGGTGAAGAACAAACAGAACGCCATCCTTAGCAACAAAAGTAATACCACTGACTTCCCATTGAGCTGTTTGGCGCAGTCAAACGACGACAAAGATAATTACCTCCACCTCCAGAATACCGGGATATTGTGTGCGTTTAAGATAGATGTAAATGTCTTATGTATCACTGTTGTTTTCAGTGAAAGAGGTACGATGTTCAGCATGTCTTCAAATGATGATGAGAGGGATATGGTAGATGTGCAACATGGGCTACATCATGCTGATCGTCAAGCCAAGTATACAGGTGAGTTGGAATGCAAATCTGTTCTTTCCTGACTGTTTCCCATTTCGAAAGCCACACCTACTGTCTTTGGCTCCATCCCAATAATTGGAATGTGCTGATCTATATAATTTGTATTGGGACTCCCAAACTTGTTATACATCTTTATAATTTCTTATTTTATTCCCTGGAATTCATTTATAATGCATCTCAGACCATCTGGAGCTCTAGAGCTGGTTTATGATATTAAGTTCTTTGCTGCTGTATTTTTGCAAAAATAGCAAGCAACATAGTCATTGAAAGCTGTAGTAAGGAAAACATAGGAATTCTTGTGATACCAGATTGACTATAATTTCATTTTTGTCACACAACATGTGCTTGTCTTGGATGTTAATTGTTAGTTTATGTGATTATGAAACTATAAATCTGATGATTTGTTTTTCTTTGCTTTTCAGCTGTTATTACGAAACAGCCTCCAAGCGACCAACCTATGCGTTACAGAAGCGAGGCAAAAAAGGGCAACTGCTCCTGTAGCCAGAAAGGGTTCACAACAGCACCTCTTTTGCTTAGAGATGATGCCTGGATAGAAATTGAGGTGAATATGAACTTCATGTTTTTTTTCTACTCCTTAGCTGAACACTGATTTAATAGTGTTGTCAGAAAGTCATTGTCATCAACCTGTGTTTGAAGGAAAATTTTGATACACAGTTAGTGGGCATTTGTAAACATAAATGCAGGAGAGTATACTGTCATCAGAATTTGGTTACCACATGATATCTTGCCTGAAGGTTTTGGACTGGTCTCAGATTTGGGATATGGACTGGTGTTATTTTTTGCCTGCCTGTGCCATACTGCTCATCTGGTAGTTTATCCATTGGGTAGTTGGTCTCCACATTAATTCATGGCAAAAATTTTATGGATTGGTCTTAACTGTGGCCATTGTGGGTAATAAATCATCACATGAAACCTTACTTGAGATTAATTTTTGTCTGGATTCTCTCAGCTGTTTTGTAATTAGTTCATCTGTTAGGAGTTTGTTATCTGCTGAACATCTTGACAGCAGACTTCTGTCATGATTGTCTGATACGTCTCTGATTTTGTATGTGAATAGCTTGACGGTAAGCCTTACTGGGGACTGGTTTTCTGCACATTCGCCAAATCTAGTCTCCAGGCATGTCCTGCTTTAAGAGACCTGACACACAGTATAGGCTCAAACCTGAACAAATAATTTCCACTGGTAATATGTTATCCTCCATCCCCAAAACTCAATACCTTTATAAAACTGCAACAATGCTGAGTATGTCAGTGTGTCACTCTACAGAGTCAAGAGACCTGGGATCAAATGTGGGTTGGTTCACACCAGACTTCAAAAATGGTGATTGTTTCTGCCTCGCAGGGGATTCAGCACTGAAAGGCTATAACAAGGAAACAGAATTGATCGGCCCGTTTTCAGTATGTTGTGGCCGAGTAAGGTGTCACGGTGTCTTTGGCATGATATTTGAGTGGCGGCAACACTTTGGCAGCATGGGCTCAACCAGTACTATCATACATTGTACTTTTAAACATGTTTCTTTTGCCGTGTTATTATAAATCTAATATGAGTAAAGCCTCAGTTATCCACGTGTACTGTGCATAGATAAGTAAACATACATTTGTCATTTTCAGCTGCAGCGTGGAAATGAACCAATTCCAGGAAGTATTGAGGTGACTATGTATACCTGTAACATAGCTGCACATGAAAGAACTGGTCCTGGACAGTATTTGCCTCATCCATTCCCCTTGATTGGCACAGGCACGCTGGATGGAGTGTACAGGAGGGAACACTGTGGCAACCAACCAATCAGGTAACTAATTTAATTTTGAATAATACCTGGACTACTCAGTGATGTTCATTTAGGATAGCACAGTTGGTAGAGCTTCCTCGTTTGGCATTCAGCATGACGAGGATAGTGCAATAACTTGTTGACCTGTATGAGTATAATGGCTCGGGCGGGGAGGCTCACTTGACGGTAAGTCATCTCAGTGGAGCAGCACTAGATAAAAGAGTGGTGGAAATCCGTCCTGCGACAAGGAGGCACATTACATAAACCCAAAGGATAACCCTTGGTCGTCATATGACTGAAAAATTGTTGGGTACTATGTTAAACTCCAAGCACTCACTCACTCTGTTGCTGATACTCTGTGTGCATATTAATTACTGTAAATTACCAAACCCATGACTTCAGTACCTTATGTACTTTAAATTGTTGGGCTGAAGTTTTGTATTCATGTGTCTCTTACAGGCGTGCTCTTTTTTAGCCTTAACACTAAATCTAAGTTTTTAACCTCAGGATGTTTTAGAAATGCAACATATAACAATGGAACACCAGTGGATGTTAAGCCGTAGGGCCTTCCTATTTTTCAATATTATTTTGAAACTGTCTGTCTCCAGACAGACACAAGCATTAAAGTTTTTTTCTGCTGAATTCAAGGAATTCTTATACATGTATATTGTTTCCCATGGGCTTGGAAGAAGTTCTTAACATGTAAATGTAAGTGAAACTCAATACTTGACAATCAAACCATATTGTCAGTCTCTTTCAACTAACCATATTTGGTATTGTTGCATTATCACAGAATGACATGATTATCGGGTATTTTTCTAAAGAAGTGAAAGCCACAAGCTTATCATTAATCCCACCACAAGCATTGTAGGTTAAGTGAATGTTTAAAAATAATCAAAACACCGAAAACTGAAAATTCTGCAAAAATAATTAAATGGGGAACTGTGAATTAAGTGGAAATGGAGCATGCACACACCACTCGTTAAACTTCATATGTGAACAAACATAGCTGATTACACGCGTAAAAGAAGGATTTACGGCTCGCTCCTGACACTATCAGCCAAAGACCGGCATTAAAAAAAAAAAAGAGCTCGACAGGTTGACAAGCAAGTCTAGAGTTGTAGTTGGTGGTCAGTTTGAATGGTGGAGAAAGAAAAGGGTCTCATGAAGCAATAAGATGTCTCAGATTTACTCCTTGTTGGGTGCAATTCATGTTGTTGTGGACAGGGTATTGAACTTCAAACAGACAAACGTTTCTGACTCTTAGTTTAATGAAATTATTCATAACCTTTTCTCAATGCTGTTTAAGATGCTGTACTCTTTATGTATCACTATTCAAAATTATCTGAGTACGTTGACTGATTTAAAGTTGGTATCATAGGGAACTTTGCGAATGTTGCGCATATGCTTCAGGACCTTTTGGTTGAATACTTGTGAGGCAAATTCAGATTTAAAATGTGCATAAATTGCACTGAAAGCTCTTCTTTCATATGTGAAAAGGTTGAGGGATCAGGGCAAAACCACTCAGCCAATGTCATTTGGTGTGTAGAAGAAAAAAACATTATTTCATCACATTTTGATGACTTTGATTTCAAACCTCTCCCCTGGTGTTGCCACCTATGTGAAAGATAAAACAGGTACTACAAGTAACCAGTACACAGAAAGTGAAGACTGAAAGTCAGCTTGTCCTGTGTACAGTGAGAGCATCAGGAAACAGAATTTACATGTACGATTTGTTTGTCACATTTTTGTCTATCTGACTACGAATGGTTAAATTGAAACTAACTAAAAAATTTTTTATTTGCACAGGATTCCCAGATTAAAAATTGAAAAATGCTCAGGGAAAAAGGTTGAAAACAATCTGAGAGATAAGATTGCATATGACTCAAGTGGACGTAAGTATATTTTAGTGAATTATCTCCCCTTCTCTTACACTGGGGAAGTCTCTCTTATAGATATGCAACTTTTTGGTGTCTTAACAGGATGTTTTGATGTAGTTACTAACATCGTTATCAAGTGAATGACATCAAAACATTAAGAGCTTAAATATAACAACTAGAGAAACAAAAGTCAACTGGTAGATCAGAGGATAGATGTGATCAAGCTGTACTGTGATTAAGGCGATTAACAGGTTTAGACTTACTGGGGTCATGATGTGCATATTAGTGTACATATTTATGTTGTGGACACAGGAAAGTTTGTTAGTAACTTGTCAAAGGTAGGTGGTTTGCCCTAGAAACTCATGAACTCCCGAACTCACAAACATGAATTTCAACCAGTGTACTTTTTTAGCCTTTGTGGCATTAAACTGTAAACAGTACTTGAGAAGTCGTACATAAATATCGACAGTTGTGGGTGGTTTAGTCCAGCTACTACACTCCAGACCTAACACTGCAACTAGAATTAAGTGAAATGTTCTTGACTAAGGTGTTATGCACCAATCCAATGTCTATTAATCAAAAAATGTCATCTTCCGCATCAGTATGTCAGCGACCATATTTCACCTAAGGTTTAGCACTTTTCTAAGTGACACATTTTCCTTCATTCTGATTGATTCCTCCATGTTATAGGGGTTTTTTGGTCTGAAGTTTTATTATCATCAGAATAATTTAAGTGTTAGCAGCAAAAGTATCATTTTAAGGTCTTTAAGTGCTTGTGAGAGTTAACTTTTACCTACCAAATTTGAAGTGAAATGCAGTAACTAGTAGTTTGTACTGTTTTGTTTCAGAGCTAAATCAGATTTTTGAGACAGATGATAAGTTGCAACTGAAGACCGGTATGAATGGTGTCAGGCTCTGCATCTGCCTGAAGCTGATGTTTTCTGACAAATCATTTCTGGTTTTGGATCCTTTATACTCTAATCCCATCATGGATACTTCAAAGATGCCTAAAGAAAGGACAGGTATCTGTAGTTCATGCTGAAACATATCTACCACTGTTTATTGTGCATTAAATAACTTTGTCCATTCTTCCATATTGGGAAGTTTTTATATTGATTGTCCCACCAAAGACTGTGCCCAGTTTCCTCCCACCATAATACTGGCCGCTGTTGTATAAGTGAAATATCCTTATGTATGGCAGAAAACATCAATCAAATAATTAGACATATATTGATCAGGATTTGTCATCAGGGCCACATGCAGGCAATTTTTTTATACCCATGAGGAAAAAAAAATGCCAAACAAGTCTAGATTAAAAGGAAATATTATAAATGTGATTATTTTGTCAGGCCTCACCAATTTAAATTCTTGCTTTATGGTCAGAATCTATTCCGTATAGAGAAATTTATATATTGATTTTCAAGCAGCAGTTTCGTGCACTTTCCATCAGATGTGATGTATAGACATCAAGCAGCAGTTCTTGTGCTCTTTCCATCAGATGTGATGTATAGATATCACAGACCAATTCTCATGCACTTTCCATCAAATGGGATATATAGGTATTACACACCAGTTCTTGTGCACTTTCCATCAAGTGTGATGTATAGATATCTCATTCTAGTCTCGTGCACTTTCCATCAAATGTGATGTATAGATCCCAACAATCCAGAGCTAACTGCCTGGATACCTATAGGCATATCCAGAGCTATCTGCCTGGATACCTATAGGCATATCCAGAGCTGTCTGCCTGGATACCTACAGGCATATCCAGAGCTATCTGCCTGGATACCTATAGGCATATCCAGAGCTATCTGCCTGGATACCTATAGGCATATTCAGAGCTATCTGCCTGGATACCTACAGGCATATCCAGAGCTATCTGCCTGGATACCTATAGGCATATCCAGAGCTGTCTGCCTGGATACCTACAGGCATATCCAGAGCTATCTGCCTGGATACCTACAGGCATATCCAGAGCTATCTGCCTGGATACCTATAGGCATACCCAGAGCTATCTGCCTGGATACCTATAGGCATACCCAGAGATGTCTGCCTGGATACCTATAGAAAAATGTGGTGTCATTTTCAGATTGAGGCATAGGATAACTTAATGCATTTCACCTAAAGTTAGGTATTTAAATGTGCACAATGAGGCCTTAAGATGATACTTTTGATGCCAACACTTCGGTGCTTCTGATAAAAAAAACTTTTAAGTGGCCCTGTACAAAGGTAAATGAATCCAACAGAATGAAGCCAAAATCCAGGCTTAAGGTGAAATACAGTACGAAGATGTATGTGGTTTTACTAATAAAGAAGTAATATCATTATAATATAGTATCCATGAACTCATTTTGTTAATGCATAAATAAAATTTTTTTTTTTTTTTTGCGGTTTCTAGAAAAGATTGTCATGGAGGAAATCCACCCATCTTCTGCACCAGGCAGTGAGAGGAAAGAAGTTGGTGTCTGGGGGATAAATTTTCAGACAGGTGATTTAATAACATGTCGGGTGTTATTGAGATTGCCCGGAGTGCCGTTTTCTGTTAGATTTTCTTTCAAAGTCTGTCTCATGTAACATTTCCTTTCTGGATGTTTGTGGCAGTTTAGGCGCAATATAATTTCACATTTAATGTTTTTTGTCATGGTAGCTCATAGGGTCTGATTTCAAAATATGCCAGATTATAGTATTTCCATGTGTAAGTTCATCTTATGTGACTATTAGCAGTTTGTTATAATACTGAAATAGCCGAGATGGTCAGCAAGCCAACATGGTGACCGAGAAGCCTCTCACCAATGCGGTCACTGTAAGCTCAAGTCCAGCTGTGGCTTCCTGAGCGGCCATACATGGGTTTTCCCTCGGGTTCTGCCCAGTTTCCTCCCTCCATAATGCTGGCCACCGTCACATGAGTGAAATATTCTTGAGTATGGCAAAAAAACATCAATCAAATAAGATAAATATATAAATACTGAAATAGCTTTTGTTAGCAAGTTTCAAGGTTTGCCTATCTGTGTGAATACAAAATCTGTCTGGATTTCTGGTGAGTGAGAGAGTTTCATCAAACTGTGAGAGGATATCAAAGTGTAGAAACTTTTAAAAAGCAGGGTCTTCCAAGGCTAGTGGTTAGCGAGCTTGTGCAGCATATTAACCCAGGAGCCTCTCACCGTGGTGAGTGGGTTTCCCCAGGGCTCTGTCTGGTTTCCTCTCACCATAATGGCTTTTGTGATCTATAGCACTGGGTCATTTTCATTATTGGCACCCCCTCTGTTATTAGTCAAAGGATTGGTCAGCTGCTGGTTCACTGAATTCACTGAATGAGAATTCATATCTACGAAGCTGTGTTTTTTCAAAATTTACATACCCTGTCCATTTTATAGTGTATGTATAAATACTTTGTACATAGAAAAACAGAACAGTAAATAGCAGAAACACAGGCAGATAAAGATGGGTTTCTATTCGTAAAATCACTTTCTGCCTCATCATCGTGACAATTGGTGTTCAAAATCTTTGTAAAAAATTTGCTAATGATGGCATAGAGAATGGAACGTGCACTTTGAGGAATTTGGTATGGGAAAGTGTGCATTTTGCAATTAACTTCGCTGCTGCAGCAACATATACAGCTGCAGGGGGCCTCCGTGGCTCAGTTGGTTAGTGCAGCGTAATCATCAAGGAGTCTCTCACCAATGCGGTCGCTGTGAGTTCAAATCCAGCTCATGCTAACTTCCTCTCTGGCCGTACGTGGGAAGGTTTGCCAGCAACCTGCGGATGGTCATGAGTTTCCCCTGGGCTGTGCCCGGATTCCACGCACCATAATGCTGGCCGCCGTCGTAGAAGTGAAATATTCTTGAGTATGGTGTAAAACACCAATCAAATAAATAAATAAATATACAGCTGCATATATGTCAGACTTATGTAATGTTTGATAGGAAACAAAGTGATAGTGAGATTGTCACCTTTTGACTGCATCTGACTTTGACACGTTGAATGTGTTTCCTTGGTTTCAGGTGATGTGGTAGTATTCTCTGAGGAAAACACTGGATGGTCTGCTGAAGTAAAGGTGACAGCAGATATGTGTTGTGGACCGGTAAGATACATTCCGATGATAATACCAAGATAATTTATTATCTTATACCAAGATAATTCTACCTAGGTATTCTACCTAACCGGCTAAGCCTCAGAATTTACACAGTATGGGAAAAGTAATAATAAAAGTATCAAAAAACACGTTACTATTTTATTGTTATGTGAATACTATGAGAGCCTTTAAATTTCCACATTTTGACACCATTTTATTGTCAATCCACAACAAAGA
This sequence comes from Liolophura sinensis, assembly GCF_032854445.1. Classification (NCBI taxonomy): domain Eukaryota; kingdom Metazoa; phylum Mollusca; class Polyplacophora; order Chitonida; family Chitonidae; genus Liolophura; species Liolophura sinensis. Next base: position 32,296,152 of record NC_088300.1, read on the forward strand.
ACTGTAAAGAAAATCAAATTTCACAAATGTTGCGATCAAACCTGGAGCGGGCTATACCGGAGACTTGTTGAGGCTTAACATGACGCTCAGTACTGAGAGGTTAGAGCATGGAAACAGGGCCGGTTGGCCCAGTGTCAGTATAATGTGACTGGGTGGGGTGTGACGTCTCATGTTTTCAGCATGATACTTCAGTGACGGCAACACTTTAGCAGCACGGACTCACCCTGCAACAAGGAGACACAGTATATGTAGTCACGCCTAATGACTCCTCATCATCATATGACTGAAAAATTGTTAAGTAGGACATTAAGCCCAAAGTATTCATTCATTCATTCATTCCTAACCGCTGCCTCGGGGTAAATCCTGGCTTTACCAGATCTTATTGTGAAGCAGGCCTGCTTCAAACAAATGCCCAGACGAGGATTATCCCAAAATAAAGCCAAACAAAAAAGAAAAGAAAGTCCAGATTTTCACTCCCAGAATGAAAGCTTGTCCTTGCTTGTTTGAAACGTGAGACTCTCGGCATGCTGTACCTTAAAGAGGTTGATGGCTACCCTTACAAAATTTAAATTGGCATTTCTGTGAGTTACCAGTTGCTATTCCCATTCAATGTAATTCATGCTGGCTTTATTTTTACCAGTGAACAGAAATCATTAGCTCAATTGCTACTTTGATTGGTGTTGAGCGACCAATTATTCTCGCAACTGACAATCTAATGACCCAGTTGCTTGGTGACACAGGCTGGTATCATTTGACCTTGTTACAAAATTTATTTTCTGGGGACTGGGAAGCATTGCCAAATTCTCCATTTGTACTACCCTCAGTCCGTGGATGTCAGCCCAATTCTTGTCAGACAAACCAGATGTTAGCTCGTTAGTGTTTATCCAGAAGTGGCCGAAATGTGAAAAGACAGGCAGACTGTCCAACTTTAAGTGAAACTTGTTAATATTGTAGTATTTTAAAATGCAGTTAACAGAATGACACAGCATAAATATTATGTCTATTTTTAGTGTGAAAATAAATGTGTGCAATTTGCATATCACCTTCAACCTGTTCGCATGTTTGCTAAGTGTCTATTCAAGCGTATTCTATTAACATAATTCTGCACAGACTGATCAATTTTTCTTTTTGTGAAGTCCTGAAATTGGTCAACCCCTCCAATGTAGTTTTGTCTGTGAAAGCAAATTAAAAAGGTACGTAATTCTCACTGAAAGTTGCTCTTTCATATGCGAAAAGTTTGAGGAATTAGAGTAACACAAATGGAAGCTTTCACACAGGGTTTTCAACTTTGGCAAACAGGTTGGTGTAGGTGTTCAGTCAATCAGATTTCTGGGTTCTGAAACAATAGACTGGTAATGGTGGATTTCACTTACAAAGCTGTTATACCTGATGGAATTTTATCTCCCTAACCTATTTTTTGTGCAGAAAAAGATGAATATCCTCACCCCTGTGTATGATGGACAGTCAGACTCGAAGGAAATCAAAGTCGATGTGTTTGTCCGCCGACAAACTGCGAGTGGACAAATTGACAGTGATCATGTGCCATTTACCTTTTACCACGGCAAGTGTCTTCATGCAGATATAATATCACATTCGCAACAAACACTGACCTGCATTGCAAAGCTCTATAGATTTTCGGGTTTCTGGAAATTACATGTATGACAACAGAATGACCCTTTTGCCCGTGCAGTGGGGAGGAGGCATATTTTTGTGTGTCCCTTCATCATCGGTGATTCATGATTGCCATTGGCTGAGTAGTCCGGTTAAAATGTTGACACTAGTCTGAGCTGAAGGCCATGCCCTCAAAGGGTATATGAAATTTAAACCCTACACAGCTGAATTACTGCGCAGACTGACGTCATTTTTCTTTGTGTCACTAAATTTATACCTTGTGCAGCTATATTACTGCACAGGCTGATATCATTTTTCTCTGTGACTCTGCATTCCGTGGTGCATCATTGTGATGCCACGCCACTATGCCAGCGCTCTGCGGTCGACCTAGCTATGCTGATTTTTCTTAGCTCAGCTTTGCATATGCACGAGACTGGCTTTCCATTTGATAAATACTGAAGGGACAAAATCATTAACCGCCTGTTGGGAAGTGCGTATGAAAAGTTGAACCCTGGGTCGAAATTTTAACCCTTGACCTGCGGCTCAAGTAAAAGTGTGGACTAGAAAATGAGAGATCATTTGTTTAAATCCCCAGTCACACTTCCATCGGTGCACCTGTTTTTATGTCTTTGGGTCAGGTTTTCTAGAACTTGGTGACATTTACTCTTGAAAACTAATACAAAGGAGACTCCTGAAAATCAAGCAACATTAAGTGTGTTTAAATACTCTCTTGTGGTTGGCACATATTTTTTATTTATTAAATTGATGTGTATTCATATTTACTTCCATTTGGTCCATCTACATGTATATAATTCTGTAACTGCCTGGAATTTGTGAACAGTCAACAGCAGGATCATGATGCTCACAAGTCACAATGACTAAACCAGTCCCTTCTGAGCTGTGCATGTTTCAATACCTGAAATGTTGGCTGTCCAAATGCCTGTCTGTCTGTCCGTCTGTCTGCTTTACAATGTATGTTATTCTGTAATTTACAAGAAATTATGAAACTAATTAGTGATAGGAGGACCATGAATCTCTGAAGCTTGTGATTTATGCCTGTCGTTTGGTCTACCAAACGTTTTAAAATTCTGTATTAATCTTCGAGTATACTTAACTACCCTAATTCTTCAACCTTTTCAGCCGTATGTGGCAAGGTTTGGCAGCAACCTGTGGATGGTCGTGGGTTTTCCCCAGGCTCTGCCTGGTTTCCTCCCACCATAATGCTGGGTGCTGCCGTAAAAATGAAACATTCTTGAGTACGGCGTAAAACACGAATAAAATCAGATCAAATCAACCTTTTCAGCCACCATCGTCACCAATATTTTGAAACATTGTGAGAAAATTATCGACTGTAGAGAAATAATCTGCGCATTCTAGCTCACCTGTACAAAGAAAGCAATGTTAAACAAAATTTCAGGATGCTGTCGTTAAAAGTTCTTCAGGTATTAAGATCGGGGTTTGAACACATATAAAGCATAATAGCACAAAGGGGATATGTGGTAAATACTATAAATAATTGAATTCCTGATTTTGTGTGTTGTTTTAAAATCAGTGTTAAACAAAAGATTTTCAGTAAAAACATTTACTCCAGCTCTCTAATGTCGAAGGTATTTTCCGTATGGTAGTCTAAACAGCAGTAGCCTATGACAGAAAAAAGTTGTGAAAAATGTTGTTTTCTAGGAAAATGGACATGCTGGAAGAATATTTTTGCCACTGCTTGAACTGTTGATACAGCAGGCCTACTTTATCATTTACAAGGAACTTCAATGACCCTGCTTCAGTCATGTCAATAGACCTGCTGTTGATGCAGATGCATGGCCAGGGTTTCACCTGTGATCTGTTAGTATGGGGTTAGATGTAGATAACAAGGGTGGCCAACTTGCCTGCCTATCAGTATATATAAGCTACACTTAGACCAAGGTCTTGGGCTACATGGCTGAGGTAGTCCTGGAACAGGTGGTAGCCTCTGGAGGGGTTGTGCTGGTGATTTTGATCTCAAATGTTTACAAAATTACAATAGGATTGTTGTACAAGATTCATACTCAGTTCTGAAACAAATGGAAATAAACTTAAGCACCAATAAGGCTCTTCTAGGCATTCGACTGTCGCTGGACTTTATGCTTCAATTTTGTAGCTCTGGCTTCTTAGATGAAAGACCTAGTGATGACCTAGTTATCGCAAATGTCAGAGAAAGCACCTTGGCTAGAACACGGCATTTCAATAATTTTACTGCATTTTATAATAAAAAACGGACCCCTTGTAGGCCAGAGAGACGAAGGAGCAAAACTTAAATTCTTCAGTTGTAATGAATTCAGAGAAAAAAAATTAAGTAAGATTTTTAAGTCATATTAAGTGTTGTCTGGTGAGATGCCGTCTTCTCATTCCCATAAACCTTTGGCTTCCCAAATTAATTTTGCACTGACTCTGATATTTGTTATTTAGAAACTGCTGACTAAACTGCTTACCATATGTCACTTCCTGGAGTGAATGGGTAATCGCAGCGTCACAGCTTAGGCTGTGCAAACTGATAGCAGTGTGTTTGATTGGATAAAATTATCAAGATGGCTGCCTCAACTCACACCAGCCATTTGTCCAGTATTGTCATTTTGTTCTACATGTTATTCAGTGAAATCTTATTAAAATAATCAAGTGTAACACTTTTTAGAAAGTTTGAGAATCAATTGAAATATGTTTTGGCTGGTTGTCTTGTCCTTTAAGGATATCATGGTTTTTTAAACTATTTGTTCTTTGACCAAAATGGCTCAAGCTAATCATTATTTCACCTGATTTTGATAGAAAAGATTCTGAGTATACTTGAATGATATACCTATGATTATCAGATATGCTGTATGATTATCAGCAACAGGGTTGGGTGACTCAAGATTGTAAGTCTTTTTGTTTTATGGATCTCATGGTTGCCTATTAAAGCCTTATGCAGGCACATTCCTCCTTATATAAAACAAACTTCCATGTACTAAATGGGAGCGGGATATGAGATTTTAGATAACATCTTGTAAGCACATATAAAATGTCAGTGCTTGTTTTTCAGATTTATTTTGATCACAATGTCTGCTCTATCATTAAAACTGTTTCAACATGAAAGGAACAGTATTACATTTACTTTTGGAACATCACAGATTGATGTATATTTTTTTTTTCTCTGAGCAGATGAGTATGGCATCATGGCGAGAAGAGCAAGAAAAAAGCTTAAGTGTGGAACTGGGAACCAAACATTTTCAGTAAATACTCACACTGATGTCATTTATGCAAGGAGAGTAACAGATGGTGGTACAGGTATACATGCATTCTATTTGTCCTTATTCTTTCTGGTCAAGGAGCCTCTCACCAATGCGTTTACTGTAAGTTCAAGTCCAGTTCATGCTGTCTTCCTCTCCAGTCATGCGTGGACAGCAACCTACGGATGGTCGAGGGTTTCTTCCAAGCTTTGCTTCCACCATAATGTTGGTCGCTGTCATATAAGTGAAATATTCTTGAGTGCAGTATAAAGCAGCAATAAATTTATATCACCAACCAATAACACATGGTTGTCAACACAAGTTTGTCTGTTAGCAGTTTTTTCATTATCCTGTGTTCTGTTCTGATTGGTATGCCAAACACTGCTTTTAATGTATGGCTTTTAATACACATCAGTTGTCATGGAGCCCTCTCATAGCCTGCTGCCATACATGGGAAGGTCTGCTAGCAACCTGCAGATGGTCGTGGGTTTTCCCGGTGCTGTGCCCGATTTCCTCCCACCATAATGCTGACCGCTGTCGTATAAGTGAAATATTCTTGTACGGTGTACACCACCAGTCAAATAAATAAATAAATAGTCTGCTGTCTCCCATTTTCATGGGAGAAAAAAACCCTGCAGGTGGTCATGGGTTTCCTCCGCACTCTGCTGGGTTTCCTCCGCACTCTGCTGGGTTTCCTCCCACCATGATGCTGGCAAACATTATGTAAGTGACATATTCTTGAGAATGGCGTAAATCTACAATCAAATTCTTAAATGCACGGGAAAATCTCACTGATGCATTTTCAAGGAAAGCAGGGGTATTATGTAGTTAGCTTTGCCCACTTTTTCTCTTGTTCTCTTCTGCAAATGTAAATGTAAAACGAACACTGGTTGTAAATATATCCTAATTGTTTTGTTTTCCTCTGTATTGTATATCAGAATGGCTGTCTGTTTCATTGGCATCAGGCTCAAAATTCGACTCGCTGAGTGGTTCTAAGAGCAGTTCCACGACATTGCCTGTAAACAAAGCCCAGGTAAACAGTGACTCTGGACACAACAGATCTTCATCCCAACCAGGTATACTAGCCAGATTGTTTTAACACTTCCTACACATTTCAGAATGGTATGTTTCATCGAGGAAACACGTTTTCCTAATTCTACAGGATGATTTGGGGAAAGTTGGACCTTGTCCTACCGTTCTGCAAACTTCTGTTGTAATGTTATATACATGTACAGTAATACATCTAGCATTCTACAGAGTGATTTGGGGAATTTGCTCATTGTGCTTCAGCTTCTGTACCATTTCATCGGCAAATAAATGAGACAACTGTCGTGTAGGTGAAATATTCTTGAGTATGACATCAAAGCTCAATCAAATACATAATAAATCAATACACCCAAAGAGACACAGGCTTGTGTGACCCTGGTATTAGACCAAGGCTGAAGGCTTCAACCCAGAAAATCCTGTTTCCACTGTTGGTTGATCGTGTATCCTCGTGGAACTGTTCTGTAAACTATTCTTTGCACTTTTCTGTCCTCATCTTTTCTTTAGGCAAGATGCGTGAACATACGATAGACAAGTTAAGAAGCAAACAGATTGCGAAAGGTCTTGCTACCAGTGATCGTGCTGCTCTCTGTAAGTTGATACAGTGTATGTGATGTAATCCAGTAAATAATACTACTCCTTTAACAGTTTGATCATTTGATCACTTAAACAGTTCCGTCATTTGGTATAAAACACAGAGAGGTCCAGTTAAATTGAATTTCAGCTGCAGGTGCCAGCTATTGTGCTCAATTTTTGGGAAACCTTTCAGGCTATGGAGTTTGTCGTATAATTGAGCGCATGTTGCGACTGCTTTGTGAGACTGGTAGACCAGTTTCTTGACATTCATTTCTCTTAAATCTTAAAAAAACTAACACATTTTAAATCCTCAGATTTTTACTGCATTTTTCTCTTTCTCATGCACACCAGGGCATCCCTTGGAGAAGGCAGTTGGTTATACCCCCAACAGTTCTGCAGGCAATTCTCATTTTAAGGACATCCAAGGATCAAGTGGATCTGGTGATAAAGAGCAAGGCATGCAGCAGTCATTCACTTTTTTTTCTGGGAATGACTCTGATACTGAACAAATCTGTAAAAGATCAGATGTTCCTCTTGATGTGGGGAAAAATTTGAAATCTGCAGATAGGGGATCTGCAAACGTCCATTTGAGCACATCTTCAGCTCGTTCTCAGCATGTAACACGGCTTGGTGATTTAGGAGAAAACAACCACATCGAAATGTCCATTGTTGACGAGTCAAACGGTGGTGGACATATACCGGAATACCCGAAAGATTTTATATTAGAATATGATTCTAAAAACACAAATACAGATCAAGGTCCCTTAGATAATATATCAGAAGGAAGTCATAAATGTCAGGATTTAAGATACGAGGACCTTCATGTAAATCCACCGTTTTACGATACACAACATGCCTTTACACTGGAGGGAAGGGCCTTAGTAGGCCAGGTCAACCAGGAAGCCACTGGCCAAGCAGACACCTCTGCTCATGGAACAGATCTTTCAGCTGAATGTATGGAATTGATCTCAGATCTATCCCAGGTAAATCCTGTACAAGAAGTTCCCATTGCAATTGGGAATAGAAGCACATATCATGGCTCTTTATTTGATTTAGTAGAGTATATACCTGAGGATCTCTTAGACAAGTTATTTGAAATAATAGAGAAAGCAGGACTGACATGGGATCACGAAAAGATTTTTTTTTAAAGTTTTTTTTTGTTTTTTTTTTGAAAGCATAACATTTTTTTTTTAATAACTGAACCAAAGCTCATGGTGTGCAACTGTCTCTCTGGATGGCCATCAGCTTTATTAATACTGATATTTCAAAAGTCTGTTTCTGTTTTTATTTTTATTGTCCCAAATTGTGAAGCTGTCTCAATTCCAAAAGCATAATACTTTACATGTATCTGGAAAAATTTACAATAACTGATGGTTATTTCCTGGAAGAAGATGTGGTTGTTTGGGTTTATCATAGCATACATACTTGTATTAAAGGGGCCTCCGTGGCTCAGTTGGTTAGCACGCTAGCGCAGCATAATGACCCAGAAGCCCCTCACCAATGCGGTCGCTGTGAGTTCAAGTCCAGCTCATGCTGGCTTCCTCTCCGGCCGTAAGTGGGAAGGTCTGGCAGCAACCTGTGGATGGTCGTGGGTTTCCCCCAGGCTCTGCCCGGTTTCCTCCCACCATAATGCTGGCCGCCGTCGTATAAGTGAAATATTCTTGAGTATGGCGAAAAACACCAATCAAATACTTGTATTAATTTACATGGAGTGTCTTTAGTAATATAGTGCCATAAGTTGGGAGGGGATTAATTCTGTGCCATTATCTTGTTGTATATTCAGCTTTTTGTATTATTGCTTTTACTTGTACCAGTATTTGCATAATCTGTGGTGTTGGCTCTCTCATATTTAATATATACATTCTATGAAATATGTTTATTTTATATTCACTATTGTATTTTTTTTTTTGGTGTCATAGGTGAATGAGATCCAGATGCTTATTTTGTATCACTCACATTCAGAGTGTTTATTTTGTATTTTTTGTGTAATTTGGCTGAAAATGGAAGCATATTAAATGGCTTTAATTTGAATTAAGCAGGTTTTATCATGTGAAAATTCACTAATGCTTTTCTTTTTTTGAAACCATATACATTTTTTAAACTACTTATGTACATCTGTGTTCTTTGACAAGTTTGGCTTGGATGATGAAGTTGTTGGTCTGTTCATATATTTTTAATTTTCTCTTCATAATTAATGCTATAAAAATTGAAATGCTTTCAAACAAATATGTACTGCTGCGGTAATTTTATTTTATAGACAATATTGAATAACGTGCAAAGATTTCAGATGGTTCATATTTTTTAAAATATGTCGCTAAATTAGAGCTTTTTTTCCCATTGAAAATGCATGATCAGAATAATGTGAATAACCTTTGTGTTTGTACTAAGTTTGCATTTACATGCATATCTCCATGAATACTGTAGTTATTGTGGTAAGAACTTACATGTGAAACATTGAAACACATTTGTAAATCCAGACTTGAAATAAAGTGTGAGGAAAGCATTCCGTAGATACAGTACAATTTGTGCCTTGTGTGAATAAAAAACAATGAATGATTATGGCTTAACGCCACATCGGCAATATTTCAGCCATACCGTGGCGAGAACAAGGTGAAAGCAAGAGACGGTTAAGGTTTTCGATATGATAATATGAACACCAAAAGTAAAACAAAAAGTACAGACGTGATTAAAATCGAATAAAAGAAAAATAAGATTTAAAACTCGAAAACCAGGGTTATAGTACATGTATAAATATATATAACTGTTTATCTATAGATATTTATGACAATTAAAATTTATATTTTATGATATAGGCCAATGGCCTTCAAATAATTTATGACAACATCGCCAGCGATGCTGTCAAATAAATCATATATAGAGTTGACTGGTAGAATCTCTGCCGAACATGGGCAAAGTCTACACAGTCAACCAGAATATGTTTGATGCCATATTGAGCATCACATCCAACACACTCGGAAGCACTGCTCCCATCCAAGATGAAATTGTGTGTCAGATGAGAATGTCCAATACGGCATCTGGTTAAAACGACTTGGTCTCTATGAGACATATTAAATGTATATGAATTATAGCCAATGACCGGATGAATGGCATGCAGTTTATTATGGACCTGCAAGTTCCATTCACCCTGCCAAAGGCCACGAATATATTTAAGAATATTGGACTTCATGTCAGTATAAGGGATTTTTATCTTAGATATGGGTTTATTTAGGGCAGCTTTCGCCTCCCTGTCTGCGACTGTGTTTCCATGGATACCAATATGACTTGGTATCCAGCAGAATATAATATCTTTACCTCTTCTAACCTTGTGTGAATAATGATTCACTAGTATTACACCAGTTAAGAATGATGGCAGCTTGAAACTGACTTACAGAGGGTGCACCTGCCTGTGGTTGTGGGTTTCCTTGGTTTCCTACCACCACAATGCTGGCACCTGTCGTATGTGTAAGTGAAATATTCTTGAGTACAGCTTAAAATACCAACCAAATCAGTATAACTAAATAAATACAGATGGTTACTGGTCAGGTACAGGTCAATGTGGGTTTCATTTTTCAGTGGGGTCGTGTCAAACACCTGGCAGCAGGAATCTGATTAGGCCTATGTTCACCAGCCAGGTGATATAGATCCAATACCGGTACCTTACTCAGCCTATTGACATATCATACTTTGGCTCAAAAAAGATGGACCTTGACACTGTATTGACGTCAAATGTTACTTTCCCGGCCAATTTTATCATGATGACGTCACATTAAAGATATGTTCCTCCCACGATAATGCTGGCTGCTCTTATATAAGCGATGATATTCTTGGGTACGGGTCTTGAGTATTTCTCACTTACGTGTATAAACAAAATCATGTAAAACAACATGCATGTGTTAATACAGGGCACCCCACCAGTCGTGTGCTTTTTGAAAATATCATATTTTATATCATTAAACAGCTAAAGAAATGTAACCAACATAAACCGTAAACTTTGGAAGATGAATTTGACCCTATTGTTGTCAGAAATATGGGCAGGCTGCCCTAGTGGCATGCACAAGACTTGTTTTCTGTTGTAGTCTGCATCATTCACTTTAACATTTAGGAAGTTCTGCATGTTCTTGTCCATGCCATTCATAGTTCCGAGCACTTTGGTTTCTCGCAAGAAGCAGGAGGTGATAAATACCATGGAGCAATATGGGTGAAATGCTGATTTTTGCCGATTTCCAATGTGTATCTCACCTGGGTTAAATTTGCTTTGTTTTCACCTCTAATACTCACGTGACTAAAGAGTGTACTGATGATTGGCTCAGAGTAGCTATGACATCACTGCAAAACTATGAATAAAGGATTTAATCAGTGTATAGTCTTGATATGGTGTGTTCTGAGGCTTATTTTGATGGGTTGGTTGTTGTTCTGTGTAAAATAGATACAGAGATACAGTCAAGTGCAGGTCTGCACATTTTCGGACAAATGCGAAATCCGGATACCCTTAATCTTACAACCGATTCAGTAAGATGGGTCGGAAGTTGAGGGTCACGTGACCACCCGTTCGTACCTAATACAAAATGGCCGCCCAATATTACAGCAGTGGGGAAAAGGTCACTTTTAGCCTAGTTGTACAAAATAACGTCACGAAAGCTCTGCAAAAACACTCAGGCTATCTGGAAAGCTGAAATTTATACAAAACCAACGGATACAAGATCGCTGACAGCTATTCAAAAATAGGCATTTTCCTATGCAATAACGGTGGGAGAACCGTTTTCTTAATCCACGCAGTTTGTTGCAAAGGAGATCACGTGGTTTCTAGCTTTCGATCCGTCTTACAGAATTACTATTTCGATAAGGATGTATGTTCTAAGCGTTTGTCAGCATTAATTTTTAATTTACTGTAACATGAACTGTGAGTAATTCTAAGTTGTCTCCTTTTGTGCATTAAAACGATTTAGAAATTTATCAATACAGCTAATTACTCGTTCATTCTAACAAATCAATAAACCTCGCAAATGTCAGTGCATACATGTGTCTGCTGTGTGAACTTGGCGTACGCATGTCACATTTCGCATTCATAACCCCCAAAGTTTCAGTTTCTAATGACGTGTTGTCAGCTGACGTTGAACAACCAACCAAAGCGCACAGGAAGTATAATCAACGTAACGGACGGTAAGGGGGTTTCCCTCGAAAGAGCTAAATTTAGATCTTTTCCACTTCTGGGAAAACACAGCCCGACATCACTAGATCGGAGCTAGACGTAGATGGGAGCTAAGAGATACAATTGTTGTGACAGCCATAACACGAATTGTTGAATCCCAAGACACGTGAAACAGTAGCTGCTGGAGTCTGATAGCGACTCGAAGAAATAATGGCGGCAAGTCAAGGTGAGAACAAACCATAAATCGAGAGTAAAACGTGACTCGAATTCTCGAAGAGCATTTCACTTGTCGACTTCCGTCTCGGGTCCATTTTGTTATAATGTCGTGCTGAAGCCGTACGCACAGCCTTGCGTAGCGGCTACACCTCGTGGTTGCTGATGAAATCTGCTTTTGCTTCAAATATCACTTTGTCTGCTACTGTTTAAGTTTTTTGATCTCTCTACACAAACGAAATTCCTATTTTATCAAGGTACATGTAGATACACGTGACAATACACCTATGGATACAGTGTCATCTGAATTTATATGTATACTAGTGTATATGGCTTAGGAATATATATGGTTTTAAATATAAACGGTGTCATTTTATGTCACTTAAGAGGCCCATCAGTTCTTATATTGTATTTATGTCACTTTGTTAACACAGCCAAATGCATACTGACATCTTTACACCAGACAGAGGTAAACTGTGAGTGGTAGAAAAATTTAAATCTGTAGCGTATTTCAGGTTGATTAGAAAATATGACCGCCAAGTTTAATATTATAGCTGATGTTTTTTTGTCTTTTTTTTGTATGTCTTAGGAAAATAGGAATAAAACATGTACATATTTATATGTAGTCAGTATATCTAGTTTAAACTTCAAACTGGTGTCAACTTAATCTAGACCATCCAGGCAGATGAGGTGAGAGGTGTTGAAACTTGCATGCACATTAGTAAAATGAGGTCATACATATCCCAGTGACCTGGAATATCGCTATTTTTTTATTGTTGGTAAACATTGGAGAATTTTTTACCAAGACGATGACGTTCAGTTTCATGGTTCGAGAAAATCAGAGAGCTTCTGCCAAGCCATTTACTGAAAATTATAAAAATGAATGAAGGAACCTACTGAGTGAATGTATATTGTTATTACAACTTCACACTGACCTTTCTACAGGTATTATAATTCAGATTCACTGAATTTTTGTTCAGATCGAGGTACACATGACATATGTGAGTAAAGATGAAAAGAATTTTTGCATTCCTGAAAATCAAGGTGTAGAAAATGTGGTACGACTTCAGTGGTATATGTTATCCCTATGGTCCATAAATCTTGCTTTACTATCCACATGTTTGACTGCATTTAATTCTGTGAAAAAAAAAAAAAAAAAGAATTAGAAAAGGTATTTTCTCTTGAATCGTTTTTATGTTTTATGTCTCTTTTAATGTACTTTACCTATAAGCTCATGTCTTGTCCCAACTCATTCTGTTAGAAGATCGCTGAAGAAATTTGTGTGTTCCTCCACAGACTTCGCTCTTCCGCTTGAGGACCTGTCAAAATACGACAGCAAAGAGCTGGAGAAAATCCTGCAGAATTTTGGTGGCTTTGACAGTGATGTTGGCACATGTAAGTAGTACACATATATGCAGATGGTTAAATCTGCCTGGGGCAATCATTAAAATATTCCATATGCCCATGGGCAACCACTTTTGGGGCATAGAGACGTGCTAATTTTGACACCTTTGGGCTTTCATCAAGGTGATCGTCAGTTTAAACACTTAACAAACAGATAAAAGCTATAATAATGTTCAGGGGCCTCCGTGGCTCAGTCGGTTAAAGCGCTAGCGCAGCGTAATGACCCAGGAGTCTCTCACCAATGCGGTCGATACGAGTTCAAGTCCAGCTCATGCTGGCTTCTTCTCCGGCCGTACGTGAGAAGGTCTGTCAGCAACCTGCGGATGGTCGTGGGTTTCCCCCGGGCTCTGCCCGGTTTCCACCCACCATAATGCTGGCCGCCGTCGTATGAGTGAAATATTCTTGAGTACGGCGTAAAACACCAATCAAAAAAAAAAAAAAAAAAAAAAAATAATAATGTTCAGGCTTTTTCAGGGACAGGTATTTCTTGACATTGAGGTTCAACATGAAGTAAAATTAATATTCTTTTTTACCATGAGTTCTAATGTGTTAAATGAAATATCATACAGCTTAGTTGCGCCTTGGCAAAACCTGTCTATTCTAATCCCAGGAAATGTCAGTGAAAAAATTTGCAAATAGCTGGAAATGAAAGATATTGTGGGCCAACATATAATGATAACTTAGCAGACAATGCAAAATTGCAGACATTGTTATTGAGCAGTGTTTATGCTGACTTGCTGTGACAGTCTGGGTCCAGTGACCAGTGAGGCCATGTGCAGGATATGCAGGCGTCCAAGCATCTGTCAGGCAGATAAATAAATGACTTTACCTGAAGTTATGATTGTCTGCTAGTAGCACTTGTACAGGTGTAACGTGAAAAGATAGAGGAATACAATATTCATCATCTAATCCTCATGTAACACCCCTTCTCATGAAAACTCCATCGATATACAAACATTATTTAGAGTGCTAAGATGTGGTGAACTACACTTTTGTTCAAATGTTACAATTTGGCCTGCACTAAAAAGACAATGGAATAGATCATTCCTCATTTGAGTGCCTAATCCGTTCCCTTCTGGCTGTTCATAGGAACTTTGGTGACAATGAACAGTTCTGTTGATAATGCACATGGCTGTTTGCACAGACTTTCAATACACTTGCTGTAAACCACTTGTCTTCCATCAATATGAAGTGCAAGATTGTATGTGTTGAGACACAGGAACTGCCATCAGTAACTTTCCAAGGTTTTTTTTTTTCACCTCCAGCACTCTTGTTTCCTTCACCAATAAAACTGAACCCCATCGAATAAGTGGAGCATTCTTAGGTATGGTAACAATAACCAATCAGTACTACTTAAACAAACTTAACGTAAAACACCTATCAAATAAGTAAACAAATTAAATTATCTTTGGTCTGATTTTAGCTTCAGAGTTGAATCGTATCTTGGAAGCAGCGGCAGCTCAGACTGACCCAGAGTCTGTGGCCCCCTCCTCCAGTACAGGACCAGGTACCTATCAGATCAGCCCTCAACCAGCACCCACAACACCCAAACCTGCCCAAGGTACCAGCAGTAGGCAAAGAGCTGGGGCTGCCAAACAAGGGCCAGCAAGGGGAGCTCACTCCAGCATGATGACAGGAAGTCAAGCTGAAAACCAGTCTGCCCCGTATGTTGAGATCATCGAACAGCCTCGAACCAAAGGGCTTAGGTTCAGGTACGAGTGCGAGGGTCGATCTGCTGGGAGTATCCCAGGTGAAAACAGCACTCCAGAGAAGAAGACGTATCCTACCATTAAGGTTAGTGCTCAGCCTGATGTCTTCTGTTGAGTTGGCTAGAGTTTTTTTTCTGTTTTGAAGCCTTTAATTCTTGCTTCAGAATCACTCTGAGAGATTTTTTTTGGATCAACTATTTTTTCAGGTGTTTTTGTTTTGTTTAAATTCAACCTTACCAGAGAAACGCAAACCCCCTTGTTTCAGCATCAGTTGGTTATGGTGCGTAAATTTCATTGTGAACATGAGTGTGAATCTTCAAACTCCTCCTTGTAGCTGGCTTTGCCTTTTGCCTAGTTCCTTCTAAACATACATGTATGTGTAGTGCTGCTATTGTAGAAGCCAAATGTGGTCACACATACTGAGTCAGAATACACTCACAATAAGTACTTTACCTTTATGTTACCCTCTAGATATCCAGCAAGCCATGATCTGAAGATAAATTCACTTACCTTTAAGTTGTTAGGACGCATGAATTGCATTTTTAAAGAAAGCCTTCAGAGCGATATTAAACCCTAAATACACAAACAAAGTCGGCCTTATAATTAAATAGGGAATTTGTAGATGGCCCTGATTTCACTGCTTGTGGAGTCTTTGGTGGCAGATAGCAGTCATTGACAACTGTGTTGCCATTAGCATAGTCTAATGTTTGGTGAAGACCATTTGTCTTCCACTAACATGCTATGCATATCTGTACACAGCTATCACATGTGGGCAAGTCTGTCATTAACTTGCCAGACAATGGTGGTTTACTCCAGGCTTTCTGGTTTATTCTGCACATGAAACTGTCTGCCATCATATCAGGTGAAAAATTCTTGAGTATGGCAAATAAAAGTTAAATTTTATGTGACGGTACACCCATATGCTCTTACAAGTATGAAGTGAGAAAGTTGTAAATGTCCAGTTAGGGTATGACCCTACTCCAGAAATAACCTCCAATGTGTTTCTTATTCATGAGATGAACTGGCCTGATTATCGGTGAAATGAAGACGTGAATTTTAAAATTTCTTCATGATATATTTATTTGTTTGTAGATCCACAACCATACTGGGGCAGCTGTTGTTGTGGTGTCATGTGTCACGAAAGACTTGCCTAAGCCTCGACCTCATCCCCATGCCTTGGTGGGGAAGGACTGTACCAAAGGGGTGTGCACCGTACGTGTGAGGGACGCATCTGTCATCAAGTAAGTAGGATCACATTTCACACATCCACTATAAATCATCCCAGATGTAGAGTACAGTTAATTTGCATAATAACTTGCTAATTAGTACAAAGCCAAAGTTTTTAAATCACATTATTTTAAAAATTATTAAAAAAAAATATTTCAACCAGTAAATTAAAACATGTCTATTTTAGATGTCATCTTATATATGTAGTGATGTATTATTGGCTGTTTTCATGGTTTAAAAAATGGAATTGTATATACAGTTTGTACTTGTTCATGTATTGTTATAAGAGGGCCTCTGGAAAGAACAAATTGTACAGTTTGACAAAGTTAAACTTTGGTTTCATTCGTTCGTTCCAAATGACAACAGAGTGCACTCCGAGTGCAAAATGACGTCGTTTCTTTACAGGGTGATAGAGCTAATTCTCGGTCTATTATTCAATATGACAGAATTCGTTAGTTAGTTAGTGACAAGGTCATCTTCCCAATAGAAGTCATTTTGTTGCCGTCTCTGGAAAACCTGCACATTATATTACACTGTATTGCTTTATTTTCAGTTAAGCACCATGTAAAACCCCAGCTGTGCATACATACTTGTACATACATGTACATGCTGAATGTAGTTTTGCCTTAATTACCCAGTTGGAAATTCCTCAATCTTTTCGCATGTGAAAGAGCAACATTCAGTGCAATTGTTGCACATTTATAGTTTCATTTTTTAGATAGAACTAGATTGGGTGGATTGGTTAGTTTCAGAGCTACACAAAAAAGGATAATTTTATCAATCTACACAGAATAATGCCTTCAGATTATGCTTGAATAAACACCTTGCAATCATGCGAAAAGGTTGAAGAATTACAGTGAGAGACATTTCACAATGCGGTATGTTTCTTCGCACAGGTTCCCTCACCTTGGTATTCAGTGTGCCAAAAAGAAGGATGTAGAAGATCACATTCGAACCAGAAAGGAAATCAATGTAGACCCTTTTCAAAGTAAGACAAAAAAGTGATTGTGTTGATGTTCTACATCATATAAAGTATAACAAAATATTTCTCTGATTCAAAGCAGTTCCATCAGACTTAACTGTAACAGGTTTAGAAGGTAAGTAGTGTAATTATGAATTCTTGTGTCAGTCAGCCTGGATGAAAGATTTGAATGCCTGGAATAAAGATTATTTTGGTCTGTACATTTAGATTCCACATGAACTTATCTTCATTAAGCACATACTCTCAGTGGCTAGAAAGGTTTCATACATATTTTATATGTCTTTCCATAGTACATGAAATATTGAGACTTATAGTACTGCTTGCTTTACACTCTGATGCATTTGTTTTCAGCTGGGTTCGACAATCCAAAGGACATAGACCTGAATATCGTGCGTCTTTGCTTCCAAGTTTTCCTTCCTGGAAAAGATGGAAAGTTTACAAGAATTGTTCAGCCTGTTTGTTCCAATGCTATTCTGGACAAGAGTAGGTTTATTTCTCTACTAATTAATTATCACCATTCATTCACATATTTTGGATTTTAAACTCATCAATGGGTTACCTCCCTTGGACAAGTCAGTTTGGCTGATTTGTCATTAAAGGTATACAGGACCGCCTCTGATTGACTGGCATAAGAGATTGGCAAGTCCAGGCTAAGTCTTGTCAATTCTGATTAGCTGATGTGAGAGATTGGCAAGTCCAGGCTATGTCTTGTCATTTCTGATTGGCTGGCATGAGAGATTGGCAAGTCCAGGCTATGTCTGGTCAGTTCTGATTGGCTGGTGTGAGAGATTGGCAAGTCCAGGCCATGCCTAGCCTAAGCTGAATTTTAGGTATGGCAGATTTATTAATTAAAGCGTGACCAAAGCTTGACTTAACTCAGAAAACCCTGCCTCCACTGTCATCCACTCGGTGTTAATTCTGTAACCCTTTAAGTCTGTTTTTTTTTTCAAGGTCAAGAGCATGTAACGCTATGAAAGAATTGTGGAAGCAGGCTGTAAAATCTCACTTCAGTAAAATTATGTTAGAAACCCACTTATTTGACTTTGCATTATAGTTCTGCTGATTTAGTTCCCAAAAAAGACATTGTTTAGGTTTTATGTACCATGTATTATCATGAAGAAGCATTGTAAACTAAATAGTTGTTGTATTATAACAAAGGTTTTACAAGTTTAGCATGAAAGGATACATGAAACGCTTGCTGTTTACTTCTTAAAATGGGGTATAAATCAGCTATAAATGTACAAAAAGATTCTTAACTTTCTTTATGGAGCCTAAGAATGCCTTTTCCTATGGCCCCAGTGGTCTGTCCAGAAATTAAGTAGTCTGCTGTGTTGATATCCACAGTGATAGGTGTCAAAAACAACTTTGTTGGTGAGCGAGCCTGAATTGGGCGCTAAGCTGGCCTTGTGTTCGCAGAATGTTTGTCAACAACATCTTTTCCAAATATTCCCTTCCACTGATGGAACATATGTATAAAATTAAAAGAGTTGTAAAATGTGCCTCAAAAATGAAAATTTTTCTCATTTTTTCAGCATATCTTTTTTTGTTATCCTTAAAACCAAACTGTTCATTTTGTAATGCCTTATCATGTATCCTTCATATGTTTTCAGAGGCACACAATGAGTTGGTGATTTGTCGCATAGACCACACCTCAGGCAGAGCCAGGGGAGGAGATGAAGTCTTTCTGCTCTGTGAAAAAGTCAACAAAGGTAGTGTGTTTGTTTGTTAATGCTATAATACTCAAAGTCAGTGACGGTAATGTCATGGTATGATTATAATGCTATAATGCTTTGAAGTCAATAAAGTTAATGTGATGTTTTCTGTAAAAACTTGTTGGTTAGCCAGTGAAAGTAATGTGATGTTTTGTAAATGCCTTTTTTGCTCAAAGTCAATAAAAATACATGTAATGTGATGTTTTGTATATGCCTTTTTGCTCAAAGTCAATTAAAATACAAGTAATGTGATGTTTTGTAAATTGTAGAAGTAATGTTTTTTTTTGCTTTTTTTGGTATTTTGTATTTAATAATAACTAAGCTATTTTGGGATAGTCTTGCTAATAATCAGTTTGTAACATTATTTTGTTATGTTGTGCTGTTTTACCTCTCCTCCAGATGACATTGGTGTACGTTTCTATGAACTTGGTGAAGATGGTACATCGACATGGGAAGACTATGCAGACTTTGGGCAAGGAGATGTTCATAGACAGGTAAGTCAATGGCCCACAGCATTGTGTCTACGAAGGCCTTTTTACAGCAGGTTTGTAAGTGACAATCACTGTCTAAGGTTTGGGTGTTCAAGCTGGTTTACCCATCCAAGATCATTTTTTGTCACATATATCTGTTGCACTCGTGCTGTGACAGACACAGATTCCTCTGATTCTGTGTCTTGAAAGAGAGTGTCTTGAGAAAGGGAGAGGTGTAATGGGGGCAGCTTTCTGGTGCTGGTACAAACAGTAGCGAGAGAGAACTTACCAATAGCCCAGATGATGGGAGAGAGAAAATTTGAGCAGAGAGATCTGATTTTAAATCCTACTGAATGATACGCCTAGTTTTCAGACGGAATACTGTGAATACCCAGTATCCGTGACCTCAACACCCAGGACACATCACTGAAAGACATGCTATGCATCATTTGAACACCCAGCACACGTCACTTGAACAACTGGTACATGTCACTTGAACAACTGGTACATGTCACTTGAACATCATATACATGTATCAGGTAAACTGGTAGATGAATTCCAGCAGTCAGTGAAGCCTACATGTATGTGTATTAAGTTCAATCCAGCTCTGGTAGGTCTGGGTAGGATTGTATATATATATATATATATATATATATATATATATATATATATGTATATATATATATTGAATCTGATGAAATGAACCCAAAAGGCTGTGCTGTGGATGACTGGTACCCACAGCCATGTTGGATCTCTAACAAAAGAATTTCATAGTCTCTTCTGGCTCTCCTATTTGTACACGTCCGCAATGAAAGTCATCTATAAAATCATAGCTCCAGCTACATAGATGGAATATTATAACACCCAAATCCAGTTTCCTCTAGCCATAAAACTTAATTTAAGTGTAAAATTCCTTTGTATGGCATTAAACAGTAATCAGATGTATAAATACTGTAAATCTATGACATTGTAAATTTCATGCATATCAAGTGAGGAAATTTTTCCGTCGTTTAGATATACCCAGTTGTCAAACAATCCACATGTATTGGTATAAATGGACTTACTTAAATATGATGAACAAACCAATTACCAGTATAATAAAGTGGCTTGATGACTTTCTGATCTGAGAATTCTATCTTGCAGATAAAAACTATGTATGAGATTTCAGTTTGGGAGGTTTTCTTTGATGGTGACAGTGGGTTATTTTTTGAAAGACATGGGCATTTAAGTGCAGGGTTACAGTATAAATGAAAAGATGTTACTCAACAGCACATATGTTCAGAACTGCAAAAAATTAAACAGATTCAAAATAAGTGTCCTGACTGTAGGGCTGAGATGTTGAAAAGCATATCTGCCGTTAAGCCTGCTGTTAACTTAAGCTTGGTCTAAAATCGCATTTGTTTTATGAAAGGCAAAGACTGGTATTAAAATTTAAGCCTAGTTTAACTTTTAATACACTTTTGAACAGCAGGCCCTTGGGTGTTCATATTGATGCTGTTAAACAGATCTATCTGATGTTGACTTTTGTAGCTGGCCATTGTATTCAGAACACCTGCCTACAGGGAGACAAACATCAGCACTCCTGTGCACGTGTTCCTACAACTGAGGCGCCCTTCAGACCAGGAGGTCAGTGACAGTATCCCCTTCACCTACATGCCAGAGGATCCAGGTACGTTGTCTGCAGCTTTATACAGATACAGAAATTAATGGGGAAATTAATAGAAGACACGAAGACGAGCTACACAGGTCTAAATGGTAATCACTTCATTTATGTGCGTCATGAGCACACATATACTAAAGGAAAGAACAGAAGTGTTCACAGCTTTGGACTGATTTGTGACTGGTGGAAGGGATTTTACTAGTTTCCAGTTAAATAATAAATAAACAGCTCAGTACCAAAGGGCTTTAGTTATTCCTCACTAATATATGACATCTTATTGGACAATGTACATGTAATTCAGCTTAGAGCTACTGTACGATTTTTGTGTGCATGTTTTTGTGTGTGTGTGTGTTTGCTTTTTTTTGTTGTTTTTTTTTTTATATACGCTCCTTTGTATATCCTTGGAAGTTTGTCTGGTATGAACAGAGGTTTGAAAGAATTATTAACCTATACACATGTTTAATCTTTCTCTTTTCAGACCCACACCACATTGAGGAGAAACGAAAGCGGAAATTCCAGAAGTTTAACTCTTTCATCCAGGATGAGTCACCAGGTAGGTTAATGTTTAAATATAGAGAATAAAACATTGACCATGTGTTTTCTTTGTGGAAAAAATCAAGCTTTGCCATCCCAAAACATTCTTATTCACAAAGTTGTGTGCCAAATGAAAGACACCCTGCCTGAAAAGTAAAGCTTAAACGTCAGATCAAACCTGGCCTCCACACAGTTGAAATTTCCTGCTGTCACTGGTTGTGGGGCAGTGGTGACAAAGAATCAGTTGATGATAGATGTGTGACTGTTAAAGTTGTCATAACCTTCATTGAACACCACTTATCCTCCACCAGTATAATGTGCATATCAGTAATTCACAGTCAGCTTTAAAGTTGGGAGACCGGAGATCAAACCTGGGTCAGGTCACTTCGCGCTCAGCACTAAGAGGTTACAGCAAAGAAACAAGTCTGCTTGACCTGATGTCAGTATATTGTGACTGGGTAGGGAGTTAAGTCTGGTGTCTTAGGCGTGATAGATCATGGACTGGCCTTGCCACAAGAAGACACAGTATTTACAAACACCATGAATGACATCTGATCATCATATATTTTTAGTAAGATGTGAAAACCTGAGCATACATACATACAATATGTCAAGTCTGGGATAGTTTATCAGTAACTTCCCAAATGTTGGTGGTTTTATCTGGGCACTCCATCCATTAAACTGACCTCCATCGTAAGCGTAAAATCGTGTTAACAGCAATCAATCAATCAATCAATTTAATTTTTACGCATGTGACTGTAACATTTTGACCCTGAAGTATATATAGCAATCACAGAACATTGGCTTGGCATTTATTTTGTACCTTCTATACTTAGCCTATTCCTTTTAAGACAAGATTGACGTGCATGTGGTGTACATGTATATTGAAAATAATTTCGAAATGTTGATTTAATTACAAGAAGTTTCACCTGTGAATTCGGTTGTTTAACAGTAAATTATTGAATGTCATGGTGGAATTCCGACTGGACGTTCCCTTTCATTATGTAACATTTCATGTTATCATAATTTCAATAAAGGATTTTGAATATTTTATGCAGCTGGAAGAAATGCCACAGTGAAGGAACGAATCAAGGCTAAGGCTTCAAGAAAGATTAAACAAGAACGTAAGTGATGAATATTGAATTTCTGAAATTGTATAACCTGTTCGCACAAAGAACATCGCATGTTCAATGATTTGTAGCATTGCTAGTATTACATCTTTTTGTGTGTTCATTACACAAATCTGCTGATATGGTTATGGAAAATAAAATACCTTTAACTTCTTTAATTCCATACGTCTAAATTTGTGCCCAACATTTCAAACAAAGTTAGTTCCAAATGTGTCAGAGTTTATAATTTGAAGACCTGTTCTATTTACTAGGACATTTCTTGGCTAATGTTGGTATTTTATGGTTTCATATGGTTTTAGATTCTGGTACATGTGTACTTTTGTCTAACACAAAATAGCATGGAGGTTTTTATGTTTTTCTGATTTTTCTTTGACAGAGGCTGATCCAGCTCTTCCTCTCTATAACATTGGTAACATTGAGGGTCAGTCACAGAATCAGACCTGTGCTGTCGGCCCTCCCCATGGTGCGTACATGGGTGGGGTCCCGGCCATGAGCACTGTCTCTACCATGAACTTCACCAGTGGGGCTACCACCAGCGCGGCCACTGTACAAGTCAACCCTCAGCATGTAAGCGCAACTAGTTCCAACTTGGGGAACATCACCATGGGCAACCTGTTCCAGCAGTCAAGTGGTGTCCAGGCAGCCCAACTGCCGGTTGTACCTGACCTTCACATGTCCTCAATTCCTGAGGGTCAAGACCCCAACAAAATGAACAATGAGTTCATGTACCCCAACTACACCACCTCTAACCCCATCATAACAGACATTAACTTTGCCGTTCCCACCAGCTCATTTGACCTCTCTGTCCTTCAGGAGTATCTCCGTGACAACCCAGCCAACTTGGCCGAGGGGGAGTCAACGGAAATGGCTTCCTTTGGTCTGTCAAGCGATCTGCTAACAACAGACTATGACCCCGGTGTGGCAGCCATGGTCAGCGTGTCCTCCGACACCATGGAGAACGACCTTGAAACTCAGCGTCAGTGTGAGGAAGTGCATAGAGCCCTCAGTGACCTCAAGTGAACAACTGTTAAGCTAAACTAAGGTATTTTTCATGGTCAGCTGCTCACTGCCCGCCGTGTGAAATCTCGGATCTGGTCAATTAATCACATTCTGCTGGTGGAGAAGTCCCGATGTTGTTGTTGTTTTATAGGTACAGAGTTGGCGAGATGAAGCTCTGGTGTTAGTAGAGGCCGTTTGGATCTCTGTACCATTACAGATCATAGAGAAGTCATTTTTATTTGACTGGATAGATTTTTAAAGAGTTCCGCACAAAATACAAATCTTGCCCTGCAGCCAGTTGTCAGTTTTGACGATGTAAATGTTATCTGCCTTTGCAGAGAACTTTCAACTTAAACTGCATTAGGCCAAATACTGGTTCATAAATGTGCATCAGTAAACTGTTATGGGATTGAATTGTTGAATATGTTAGTGATCTTGGAATTTTAAATTGGACATATGTTTCCTTGGAAAGCTTTTCTGCTGTGCCATTTGTCTACAATAGAAAAGATCATGAAACGTGATTCCAGGACCACATGTACCAGGTATTGTGTTTTGATACTTAGAAATTTTATGCAATCATGTAAGACTGTCAATCACCAATGTAATTTCTTACCGACAGTGTTTTTGATTTTGCTTATGTATGCTTAGATGTTAACATTATACTGTCAGTTTTATAATTTTCAGTCATATGGCGAAGAGGAGTCAGGCATATGTACATATGCTGCTTTCTTGTAGCAGGCGATTACGTGCCACCGCTAGTCCTGTTTCCTTGTTCTAACCTCCCAGTGCTGAGCGTCAAGCGAGGCAGCAACAAGTACCATTTTTTAAAGTTTTTGGTATGACCCGATCCAGGTTTCTATTGATGTTGCATTTGTATTGAAATGCAGAAAGTGCTACTAAGCTGTTATGGTTATGATTAGATAAGGTATGTAAAAATAGAAATATATCTGACTGTACTTATATACGTATATTCTAACTTGTTCATAATTTGGTTTTTGCTTCTGAGCTTCAAAGCTTGTGGGCTTTGTCATTTAAGTGCACAGATTTTAAACTGTGAGTTATCGTGGGAAAAAAGTTTACAGTGTAAATGTGCGAACGATACTTACAAACGACTTAATAGTTAAGCCTTATTAGTGTCTTACTGGGACATAAATCAAAAAAATTGACAAAAAGTGAAAGAAAAAAAAACAATTAAATACCAGATTTTCTTAATGTGTGTTTTGCAATGGTGTACTGGTGCATGAACTTGGTGGTGGTTCAACTAATTTTGCCACTAGAGAAAAAAACCTTTGTGGCATTCTTTACAGCATATATGTTGAAACTAGCAAACTAGTTTGTTTTGGTTAATAACTCTGTTAGTGGCATTAAACAGTTGTTTGTTTTTTTTAGGTTATACATGCACAGTGTGTTTGTATTATACACAGGTATGTACATCATGCATGCTTCCATATGGTGTAAAAAAAAAAAAAAAAACAATCACATTCAATCCTTCAATATGCAGATTACTATCTGTTCAGCAAGCATATAAAAGACCTTTCCGGAACTGTCATATCAGGAACACAAGATTAACCTATCATAATCAGTGTTGTTGCAAATAGGTCATCTGGATGCTCCACACATTGGTCACAAATGGTCAATCTTTCTGTGACATCACCATAAGGAAGTTTTTCAAATTTGAGTTCTTTTGTCCCCAAAGGTAAAAACAGTTTTTAATACTGTATCATGTGATTTGTCAAAAATGTTTTAACCTTAATTGACATTAATTTACTGGTCACCTGTCTCACTGTGTAATGAAAGCTCAAATAACACATCATTCTTTCAGGGACTTCCTTTGTTCACAAATGCTCACCTCCTCACCAGATACAATACGGTTAAGCTTTTTTTGCCTTTAGCAAGTAAAAGGTATCCCTGGATCACAAAGCAGTCTTGGACTTCAAGTCAAAATTTTAATTATTCTGTTTCTTATGTTCCTTTCCTTTATTTCAGCTGAAATTTTTTGTCCATTAACCTACCCATATTTTGCATCAAGGTATATTTTGACTCTGAAATAAGAGTTTTTAATGTTTTAATTGAGTTTTACTTACTTGTCACAGATCGCATCGTGATCTCGGGGCCTGTCGATTGAATGTGACAGAATAAAAAGGTCAGCAGAAAGACATTACTGAATCCACATACAACAAAAATGACTCACTTTTTTTTTCTTTTACATTGAATAATGGTGTCAGCATCTTGAAACATGTGAAATAAATTTACTTTTTAACATGTAAAGAGTTTTAAATTGTGTAGATGGGAAAAAATTTCTAGTGATAAAATGGTTTAATTTTAACATAATCATTGTTGGAAACTTGGGCATGTACACAATTTTGGGTCAAAAATTTTTTTGCTGCTTGGGTCATGCTGTAAATTCTAAAATGAAAAACAAAATAAAAACGAATAATTTGAATCGAGGATCAACATCACTTTCGTAGTTGGTAGGTTGTGATATTCTCAAATTTAGTGTACAAATATTGATATACTGTTCTTGTGGTTGCATTTATTCGACGCGGATTGACATTACCGTGCTCTGTCACTGGCCTCCTTATTGCATTGGGTACTTTTTGTCGGGCTTCTACCATTCTTGTGACAAATCACTGGTCTGCTGTAATTATAAAAGTGAATGTGATCATGGTATCTCTCACCATTTCATTGGTCCATAACTAATATTACACCAAACATTTGCTGCAGTGTTTTTTTATACTGTATATATCTTCACTTTTTATATTTTTGTTCATTATTGCATGTAAGTTTTTTTTAATCACACATCTCATACTTATTGTTACCATGTGTAATTGGGACGTTAGTCCATTTCATCTACAAAGTCATTACTTTCCCAACCTTTGTGAATTAATTTTCCCCAAGGCTTACCTCTTACTAGATTAACATTCGCCAGATATTTTAGCTACTTTTGATATTCTTATCCTGTGTAGTGAAAGTACGATACTATAGACCTAATGTCCCTATCGGTGCATCACCTTAGTTTACACGTGTACATTCCCATAATGTGTCAGTTCTGCATCTGCTGAAAGCATTTATAATATACATGTATATGTAACATTATCCTATCATTCTTTTAACATATTTTTGTTTACCAAACTCAGTAAATCTTGTGTTCTGAAGTGAATAACTTGCGCAGCTATCTTCTGTTTCTGTCATACATCACATGATGAACATCATCAAATTCATGTTAATTATTATAAAATGGGCAAGCTAGTTGTACATAAGAACATTAATCTTTCTTTCTTTCTTTTTTTTTTTTTTTTGTGTGCTTTATTCATTGACATGTTCCATTTCCTTTCATCATTTTATTACAAGGTACAGTTATGGTGTGTTTTTTTTTTTTGTAACCACGTTTCGTTTGTTTGTTTGTTTGTTATGGATAAGGTTTCAAGCAATGACAGAAATTTTTTTTTCTGATATTCGAGGAGATATCCAGAATGGTATACCAAGCGAGAAAAGGAAAGCAAATCGAAACTTGCAAGTTGTTTAGTATGAACAGATTTTTGTACAAGGAAGCAATAAATCCATCATAATAATAAATAAAAAAACTTTTTCTTAAAATTTTCATAATCATACAACAGCAGCTGAGAGAATTGCTGTAGAAAAGAATGCCTGCTTTTGTAAGACCTGATGGTTCCACACTGTCCCATGGTTTCAGATTGTCCCATGGTTCCAGACTTCTCCATGGTTCCACAGACTGTTCCATGATTCCAGACTTCTCCATGGTTCCACAGACTGTTCCATGATTCCAGACTTCTCCATGGTTCCACAGACTGTTCCATGATTCCAGATCTCTCCATGGTTCCACAGACTGTTCCATGATTCCAGACTTCTCCATGGTTCCACAGACTGTTCCATGAAATCAGACTTTTCCATGGTTCCACAGACCGTTTCATGATTTCTGACTTTTCCATGGTTCCACAGACTGTCCCATAGTTTCAGAATGTCCCATGATTCCAGACTTCTCCATCGTTCCACAGATTGTTCCATGGTTCAGCAGACCTGCATAGTTCTAGACTGTTCCATGGCTTATTAACAATTCGACCCAATGTCAAATCCAATTTGCTCTATATAAAGCCCTGCCATTCAAATTATAACATACTCGTGATACATTATTCATTTGACAGATTTCACTTCAATGTTGCCGGGGTGATTAGCACGCCAGCACAGCGCAATGACCCAGGAACTTCCCACCAATGCAGTTGCTGTGAGATTAAGTCCAGCTCATGCTGGCATCCTTTGCAGCCGTATGTGGAAAGGTTTGCCAGTAACCTGTGGATGGTCGTGGCTTTCTCCTGGGTTCTGCCCGGTTTCCTCCCACCGTAATGCTGGCCGCCGTTGTACAAGTGAAATATTTTTGAGTGCAACAAAAAACACCAATCAGATGAATAAATAAATCACTTATACAATACCTTCTACCCATTTCAATCAAGGTATTTATTGACTCCAGGCTAATACACGTCTATAGCCCAATACGCTGAACAAAAAGCAAGGAGATACTGATATTATCAATTTGTAAATGTACTGCCTTGACTGAGGGTTTTATCGCGTAAGAAGTGGATTACTCTCATCAATATTTCCCTTCTATCACAAGTTTATATATTGAGGAAACCAACCAGAGTTTGAAAGATCCACAACACAAGGGGAGTTTCCAGTTCAGACTTTTCCATTGCTAAAGGTAAAAAAAAGTTCGACTATTGTAAACCTTCAACCGTTTTGAGCTCTAAAGCACTTTTTTCAATGCAATTGTTCTACACGATTATCATGAAAATGACACTAAAATGACTTGTTTGTGTCATCTGGGATTAAGATTAGTCTCTTAATCCCAGGTGTCAACAAAGATGCACGCTTCGTAAACTTGCGCTAATTATTTCTGTACACCCCATAGTTCTCACGGAAGGTTTCAAAATATTAGTTGCAGAAGTGGTTGAAAGGGTTGAAGAATTAGGGTGACATGTCCAGAATGTAAGACAAATATTTTTATCAGATTTCCTAAAACATGGGAGTCTGAAAAAATTCAGACAAAAAAAAAGTGTCTTGTGAAAAGTCACACGACACAGTAGCCCTACTTGTACCCCTAAGCCAACTCGAAACTCTCCTCTTGTGGTACCCAAGAAACTTCCCGATTTACATGTAAAACCACAGCATGATTAGGATTCCAACCTGCACCCTGACTGGTTTAGGACTGAGAAGGCCTGGTTAGAATGACTCTTTGCCAGTAACAGCCACATGAGCCTGTCAGCAAGACCTAATCTGGCTTAATTAGGTCAAACACCCAAGGACTGCCCTTCATCCGTGACCTTTTGTAAGCAAAAATAGACCAAAAATGACATAAGTTAGCTCCTGCACAGTTCTACAGGAATCACAAGAACGTACTTGTGTTTCCCATCTAGATCAGGCCTTACGCAAAACACGAGCAAACAAGCTTTGATGTTTGTCTACCAGATTACAACAAACAACAGGGTCACTCCATAATCCCAGATCTGTGGTCAAGTTGGAGGATTAGCTAAATAAACTCCCTTACTGTCAGATAAATTGTCACTGCCTAGTTTCTGCATATCTTCACTTTTGACTGGACTATCAGGTTTACTCATATTCGCAGATGTGTCTGTGGTTCCTGAGTTCTCAGATTTTTCCATGTTCCCAGAATTTTCCATGTTCCCAGAATTTTCCATGTTCTTACATTTTTCCGTGTTCCCAGAATTTTCCATGATCTTATTTTTTTCCATGTTTTCAGATTTACCGGCGTTCTCAGTTCCATCCTCCCCAGCACTACTTGATATCCCTGCTTCTAGTCGCATTGGCCAGTCAATATCAACAGACTACAACAGAACAAAGACACATCACAATTCAAAGAAAACATGATTTTTGACTTCTTTCAAAGAGAGCCAAAAGGCAAATTTTCATAATTATTTCTACATTAAAATTTCCTTTGCTTTATAATGCTAAATCACACACGGAGATGAATGGTAGTTGTTGCTAAACAGTTGAGAAAAACCTTGCCGAAACCACATGGGAAGTAACTATTTTGGACTGGAGGTCAAACATGGGTTTAATAATAATGATCACGAAGGCACAAATGGCATAGAGATGACTTTACTTCAATATCATGGAATGTAAGTGTTTCATAAGACTACATGTAGGCACTTTTTATTTTACTTTCCAAAAATTTGTTTACCACAGTGTGGTAACATGGAGAGGTATTTATGAGTACACCATGCAAAATGAAGACTGTACCTCCACATCCAGTTCTAAGATGTCACACTCTGTGTTCAGCACCGTTCCCAAACTAGGTGTGGTTCGCCCAAGGTCACTGTGAACAAACTCTTTGATGTATCTACATACAAGTCAAGGAACAAAACACACATCTAAACATATCGTAAATGTACATCAAAAGCTGTAGCAAACACAAAAATCCTCCATCAACATGGTCTAATTCTATAGCTGATTCCGATTTAATTAAAATAAGACTGTAAGTAAACTGTTCACTAGCTTGCACATCTGTGTATTCCTACCTTCCAGTATATTCAGTGATCTTTGGTAACATTAACCCCAACCAATCAATGTATGTCTTTCAGCAGGCAACAGGGAAATCCCAAATGATGCTGTCAACTTGCTCATGGTTACTAATCTTTGGTTGGCTGAACATACCAAACCTTGATAACACACTAGGCATTGCTACCACCTTAGATAGACTTGAATGTTGCAAGTTTCTATCAATCTGATTTATACAGATTTTATTTGAATTTCTTTGTGCAAGAGGATGGCAATTGTTAAAGTGAACACAAAGTCTGTCACTATATATACATAGAAAAAAATGATATCTCGGACATAGTTATCACTATGTAATAAAAATATGTAAAACATTCTATAAAGTTTTGAAAGCCGAGAAGTTCAGCACTTGGGATAAGGTACTGACGGACAATTCACTCCGAGTAGCCATGTTGTAGAAGCCCTTATAAACTTGGCCAATCACTAGCAGTGAAAGCATCACGTGATAATTGGTTGTCACATCAAAAAACCTATTAGCTCTCGATTGTCAGTGTGGTTTCTCATATTGGACAGACAGACAGATATTGATGCAATAAATTGGATTTTACAGTTAGTTTAATTGTTAAAGTGATACATTTTGAACCACACATTTAGCAAGGAACTGAGAACGGCTGTTTTCACAATGCGTACATGTTGGGCAGTAGGCAGCATTAACTTGTCAGGGTGAGCTGGCAAGAAAATGGCTTCGGGGGAGTCATTGCTTGTATAAAAATATTGTGACTTTGCATTATTTTTCCTCAGCAAAGTCAGACTTGCTACGAAAATTTCCTCTCAAAATCTGACTGAAAGGGTCTGTTATCAATCAGAAGGTCCTGCTATGTTCGGTAAATTCCCTGAAGTTGATATAGTCAGCAATGCCAAATGCTTACACCCACGATGGACAAGTAGGACTTCATTTGTTTATCAGATCAAATCATAAAGGTTTCATCTGTGACACCAGATCACATCACAAAGGTTTCATCTGTGATAACAGATCACATCACAAAGGTTTCATCTGTGATAACAGATCACATCATAAAGGTTTCATCTGTGACACCAGATCACATCACAAAGGTTTCATCTGTGATAACAGATCACATCACAAAGGTTTCATCTGTGATAACAGATCACATCATAAAGGTTTCATCTGTGACACCAGATCACATCACAAAGGTTTCATCTGTGATAACAGATCACATCACAAAGGTTTCATCTGTGATAACAGATCACATCACAAAGGTTTCATCTGTGACACCAGATCACATCACAAAGGTTTCATCTGTGATAACAGATCACATCACAAAGGTTTCATCTGTGATAACAGATCCCATCACAAAGGTTTCATCTGTGACAACAGATCACATCACAAAGGTTTCATCTGTGACAACAGATCACATCACAAAGGTTTCATATGAGACACCAGATCACATCACAAAGGTTTCATCTGTGATAACAGATCACATCACAAAGGTTTCATCTGTGATAACAGATCACATCACAAAGGTTTCATCTGTGACAACAGATCACATCACAAAGGTTTCATCTGTGACAACAGATCACATCACAAAGGTTTCATCTGTGACAACAGATCACATCTCATCTGCTAGATGAGTCCAGGTTACAAAGGTTTCATCTGTGACAACAGATCACAGTACAAATCTTTCATCTGCTAGACGAGTCCAGGTTACAAACATCAGATCAGATCTGAGAACAAAGGTCTCTTCTGTGAAACCAGCACAGACCACAAAGGTTATGAATCCAGCTCAAGGTTAGCCCAGCAGCTCATAATCATGGGCTTTCTCAACAGCTTGTCTGAAAATTTTTTCACCATATAAATAAATGTACGTGTACATTCATGCATATAATAATGACTCAACGTGGATACGTTCCAGCCTGTGTGGAGAGATGAAGGTGAAAGTGATGGTCATCAAGTGGTTCTGCTCTCATACTGTACACTGTACGCTCACGCACTGCCAGAGAACGTCTGTAGAGAAAGACACAGATATATTTATTTGTTTACTTGATTGGTGTTTTACACCACACTCAAGAATATTTCACTTACATGACAGTGGCCAGCATTATGGTGGAAGAAAAGCCCATGGGAAGCCCACAACCATCCGCAGGTTGCTGCAAGACTTTCCCCCGTACGGCCGGAGAGGAAGACAGCATGAGCTAGACTTGAACTCAAAGTGACCGCATTGGTGGGAGGCTCCTGGGTCATTGCGCCACACTGGCGTGAACACAGATATAAGATACCGCTAATAACATGTTGGAACAATAGATGAGCAACAACAACAACAAATGCATATACCTCATCTATATATATATACATGCAATACAGATGAAGAGTTTCAGCCAGTGACATGCCTTTAGCTATAAAATATTAACTTTCCACTAAACTAAACAAGAACATACCTGTGTAATACTCTTATTGGAGTTTTCTGAAAGAGCTTCAAATCCTTCAAAAAAAGAAAAAAATTGAATGCCACATTTGCATCTTCATCTTTCACATAAAAACTGACGATGCCCTCTAACAGGAAAATTAAAATATACATGAAACGCTTGATTTCTTGATACGCTGTAAATGATGTGACCTAACATATAAACTACAAAAAATATTTCTCCTTGGTGCGTGGAAATGGCTTTCAACTACAGTGTTTCCAGTATGTTCAAATATGATGTCATTCCCAAAATTTTCGATCATTTACATAAAATGTGCATAAAATAGAGGGATTTTACTAAGAAATATATTTGTTTATTTATTTATTTATTAGGTTTTTTACGCTGTGCTCAAGAATATTTCACTTATACCACAGCAGCCAGCATTATGGTGGGAGGAAAGTGGGCAGAGCCAGGGGGAAACCCACAACCATTCGCAGGTTGCTGACAGACCTTCCCACATACGGTTGGAGAGGAAGCCAGCATGAGCTGGACTTGAACTCACAGCAACCGCATTGGTGAGAAGCTCCTGGGACATTGCGACACACTGGTGTACTAACCCTTTGGGGGACAGAGACCCCTTAAGACATACATAATATACTTTAAAAATTAAATTTTTTTTCCCTCATTTTTTGACATATCTTTCTTCATGTTCCTTTAACATTTTTTGACATATCTTTCTTCATGTTCCTTTAAACCTTACTATTCGTTTTATAAAGCCTTTTATCCTTTAAATAAATAATCAAAGTTTGCTTTTTGTTAAATTCCTTTTTCAGCCAATGATGGCTTTGTCCAGCCATATAAGACTGGATTTCTTGAAAACATTAAAAAGAAAGTATCACCATAATATCCCAAAAAAACCTTTTTGATGAAAATCTGAATAGAAATTTTGGATTGTATACATCTGCTCTCTACATGTATGTTAATGTCTCACAACATGGCAATGAGGTTCTCTGGGCACAAACTTCTGTGTGATAAGTCCCTGCACAGCTGGTACCTTTGTTTGCTGAATGATTTCAGACAAGCGAGATGTGAAAATGTCAGCACACCAACACAACGCCAGGTATGACTTGGTCTTCTCTATTTCCCCATCTTTCAGGATGCTTGTCTCTTCCCTGTAAAAGTCCCAGAGTTTTACAGCATACAACATCATGAAAGTGTGTGCAAGACAGAAGCTGAAAAGGTCATACCAAGAGAATGGACTCCCATTGGCTAAAAGCTCTAACGGCGTTGCACTAAAACTTTATGTAACACCGTCATGACAGATCAACCATGCTAAGTATTAGGTTCAACTAGAAAATAAATGTGACACAGTCGGCACGAAAGAGCGTTCCATTGACACTAATTGTGATGTAATGTTTTTTTGTAAACATTTCTTTGAAATGACAACGTCCGATTCTTGAAAAAGAACAGATAGTTGTTACATTACTACAAACACGTTTAAGTAGGAGAAACAAGAAGGAACAGCTGATTCTTGAAAAAGAATTGACGTGGCGCTCTGCACCTTGTCGATTCCTCTTCAAGAATCAACTGTTCCTCATCATTTCTCCAATACAAATTGACGCTTCTACTACCTTGTGATATCACAAATCAAAAATTTGGCTTACCTGGGTACAATCTGTAGATCTCTGACAGCAATGTCCTGTGTGTGACTGTTCACCACATCCTGAACTGCACGCAGTGACTCGGCACTGAGGGTCACGATGTGGGGGTTGATCAGTTCTATCACAAAGGGGCGACCTGAAAGAAGTGCGTGAAGAATAACTGTCAATATATCATGTCCACAATAAAACAATCTGCAATTCAAGTCTTGCTAATTCTCACAGCTTAGCAAGAGATGAGGCAGTTCCCTAATTCCTCAATCTTTTCACAAATTTGATTTCTGAGGCTAAACTACATTGGTTTGGTTGGGATGGCCAGTTTCAGGGCTTTACAAAAAGTATAATTCTATCATTGAACACAGAATAATGCCTTCATAACATGCTCAAATAAACAACTTGTAAACATGCAAAAAAGGTTGAAAAACTAGAGTAGCTGTTTGCATCGCCGTTAACGCGACAGGCCAAACTATGCAAGATGAATATTCAATTTTGTCTAGCAGCTACCATAAAATCACGCCTTTCGGTCATGTTAGTATGAGAGAGACTTCACCTCATCTTGTCCAAACCTGCATGAAGTCACAAGACTCATGACATTGTGATTCGGTTAATTTACACATAACACACCCACTGGCAGTTCGCATGATCACCTGAGTAGTTCACCTATTTTGCGAAACAAATTCGATGCCATTTAAATTTTGTTTTCATCTGCTTAAATTATCTCCAAATGAGTATACAGTTCATTTTGTGGCAAGGGTAATGTTGAAGAGATGACGCCGATACAAATTTACTCAGTCTAGGGACATAACCAGTACGCACTTGAAATTGTCAACGGCCGTACATAATACAGATTTCACATACTCCAAAGTTTAAAAGTACAGTCTGATTTTGCCTTTTACCTCCTCCCTTCTTCTTATTATTGTTATTCTATCAGAAATGTCCATAAGATAAACACAATTCTAAGTTCTATCAATCACAACCCTGAAATGTGCAGACAAAAATCTGTAACAGTTTTTCTTCGGATTTGAACTGGACAGGTTAAAATGATCAAATCTTCCTGAAATTACATTACTCCACATATATTATATTCCCCTATATTTTCTGTGTTTTAACACTTGCTTTTAATTCTCTGTAGATTTTTTTTTCCTCAAGCAAATAATTTTATGATATTACACTTCTTATTTTGCATCAGAAATAATTGTATATTACTGCTTGTGTCATCAGAAATGAATAATGCTTAAAGACAATGCGGTTTACAACATTTCAAAAGTGCACAATTGTTTCTGCTGGCCAAACACTTGAATCCAGCTTTTTATTATTTATAGAGGAGAAATTAGCGATGGTTTGTTACTTTGTATACAATCATTCCTTACCTGACCCAAGCATTCGCACATCAACATCTTCTCGTCCTGAAGCTGAAAACTTGTAATCTGAAAAGGCAGTAAAAACATACCCTCTACAATAGTAGTTCAAGTCAATACTTCACATGTTCATAACATTTTGTCAAACACCATCTTGTCACTATCCACGGGAGAAGGACTCATCGTCAGAACTATGCAAACTGTGGTGAAAGCCTGGAAATAAAGTGAGTTTCAGTATATACGTGACTAGGTCATTTTGTAGGCATACATGTGGCCATGTCAAACAATCAGGTGATAAGATTTGCTTCGCTGACTGGTTAACTCTGCAGGCAAGACATTTACAACATCAACAGACATGCATCAAACCAGTCAGTCAATGGCCCGGATGCCACATAACAATGGCATGTCAGCTTTTTTTCTTTTTTAAGAATAATAATCGCTACTGACTGCTTGTTTGCCTCTCTCTTATACAGAAACCTTAATCAGGGACATGTCCAGTCAGGTGTAACTTTTGAGATGTGTTTAGTAATCAGACTAAGATCCTGCACAGTACTGAGCACTGCAAAACAGGTTACAGAAAATTAGTATGATCCACATGATGAACTGGGGCCATTTTGCACAAAGGGACTGTAACTTAAGCCAAAGTTGATTGTAAATCACTAATATCTTGACTTAGCCTTAGCTTACAATCAAAACTCTCTTGCAAGAAGGAATTATAAGCTACGATAATTGTAAATTACAATCAGAAATTACAATCGGGTTGATCCTGTTGAAAATATTTACAATCGCCCAAAATTAACATTAAGTACAAACACCTGCCTTTGGTAGACTGTTAGTTTGTAGTTTTTCACTCGGTTTGCAAAGGTGTGCAATGTAATTGTGTCAAAAAGATGTTATGATTCTTTTTTCACATGTTGTTGTTGGCAGCTGCTAAATCATTGTCATGTAGAACTCTTCTGAAAATTAAGGTTAGAAAAGTTACTGAAGGGTACATAGTCCATTTAAACAGGCCTCTTTTATGTCCAAGTCAAATCTGGAATATGATCAAGATTCTAACTTTACAATTCATGTACAAAAATTTACAATTCTCTTGTGCAAACAGGGCAATTTATTTTCACTATCAATTATGAACTCAGCTGCAGGGTCTACAATCAACTGTAACTGCGATCTCTTTGTGCAAGCGGTCCCAGTACTGTTTTCATAGAATCTCAGCAATCATTAAAGGACGTCATTTGTTAACCTTGAAACTACAACACAATCAAATATTGTGTATCAAAAAACCTACAAAGTCATGAAATGCAAATATGTATATATGATTAAACATGGACCAATTTTCACTTGATCACGTGCGACTGATCATCTTATGGTATTTTGGTCAGATTCAAAAATGCCAACTGACGACAGTTTAGTGCCCAGTTTTTAGAAAGTTCTTACAAAGGCAGATTCTTCACAACCACTAGCAGTTTTCACTTCGGTGACAGATTTCCCCAGTTAATGTTTCAACTTTGACCTTCACACTCTTACCATCTGGTTTGAAGTGGGGGAGGATTCTGTTACACACAAGTTCTTCTACAGAGCTCTCCGTTTTCTTCTTCCCCTCAATTAACCATGGAGTTTGACTCAGACTGCGGCTGTACTTGTTATATCTACCTGCCAGGTGATCAGACACAATTTACAGGTGAATACCTTGGACAACATTCAAACGCACTAATCAAATAGAAGCTCTACTAACTCCTATAGACCTAGAAGGATGAGAACTATAGTATCTTATCCAAAAATTCAAACAAAAAGATGTATTTTTAAAGCACATAACAAACCTTTCACAGTCCTGAAAAATAAATAACTTTCTAATGAATGAATTATTAGGTGGAATAAAGTACAACCACATTTAGCTGAAAATAATTTCAGATCGTAACCTCACAGAAGAAATTCAACAGTAGATGTAAATTCTAAATTCACCTTTACAGTATTTATTTCACTGTTTTTTCATGCCATTCTCAAGACTTTTTCACATATTAGACAACCATCAATTCTACTGGTGGAGGAAACAAGAGCAGACACAATTAACTACCAATCTTTGGAAAATTGCATATTCATGGAAAA
Organism: Liolophura sinensis; assembly: GCF_032854445.1. Classification (NCBI taxonomy): domain Eukaryota; kingdom Metazoa; phylum Mollusca; class Polyplacophora; order Chitonida; family Chitonidae; genus Liolophura; species Liolophura sinensis. The sequence goes on from NC_088300.1 coordinate 32,333,876, forward strand.
GAAGATATCCTAAACGAAAATCAAACCACACAAGCAATCATACGAACGTCACTGACGACTTATTGTTACGAACCTATGACAAGCATTGTGAACCGGGCTTGTATCAGTGTACTGCCACGACTCTGTATGTAGCTACACAGCCCCAACATACCTGCCAAATAGATCTGTTTATGGGAGGGCACAATGGACTCACATTTACAAACATCCCTCGCTTTTGAAGGCGGGACACTGTAATACCTAAAACAAATATCAAAAACAAAGTTTTGTTTGTTTGTTTGTTTGTTTGATTGGTGTTTTACGCCGCTCTCAAGAACATTTCACTTATACGATGGCGGTCTGCATTATGGTGGGTGGAAACCGGGCAGAGTCCGGGGGAACCCATGACCATCCACAGGTTGTTGGAAGACCTTCCCACGTACGGCCGGAGAGGAAGCCAGCATGAGCTGGACTTGAACTCACAGCGACCGCATTGGTGAGAAACTCCTGGGTCATTACACTGCGCTAGCGCGCTAACCAACTGAGCCACAGAGGCCCCTTCAAAAACAAAGAAAGAGATAATGTTCTTTAGTGACAGAAATCAGACAGTTTCTTTTCTCTAGCAATGTTACACCTGTCTCATTTCATGGTAGCTCGCATTCACAATAGGAATGTTCATAGTCCCCTTACCATATACATATATGTAAGTCTAACATGGGCCAGAGCTCCATAGCAACTGCCACACAAACAAAATATCAAATTACACGCACATCTATAAAGTTCCTTCAAGTTCAGCTGTTGCACCTACAACAGTCTTCATCCACCTATTCAGGGTGTTTCCAAAATGGGAAGGTACTTGCCATGTGGTTCTTTTTCGAGATGGTGTTCTTCTTATCTTTGATCATTGGGTGCATTTTTCAAATGTTAATTCACAAGTCACTGCTTGTAAACCAAAAATCAGCAGTTTTTTTCTTCTCTTTTTAATACACACATGTACTACTTCTACATATTTTCTTAGAAATTGTTAGTGATCAATTGTTGTAGAATGGCTACAGAGCAACATGTTCAGTTTGATAAAAAAATTACATTCTAAAAGATTCAGTACAGTCTGAAAAATTGTCAAAAAAGTGTGTGCAAAATACAATTTTTTGCATTTATGAGAATTACCTTTTAAAGGTGCTGTCAGCAGTGTCTGACACAGCTTTGATGACACTGGCTCTAGAGAAAACTTCCCAACCAAACTAAAACATAAACGATCAGCAAATTACAGTATATCCATTTTAGTTTTATATGTAAATGTTATTTAACCTTGCATGCAAATTTTATAGTTGCTCTTAAGGAAATGAGGAAAGCAGGAGTCATGCTATGACAAACATCTGACTGATGCTTGAGATGATCACATTTAATTTGATGTGATAAGAAAAAACACACAACACTGCTTCTGTTTTCTGTCCGAAGGGAACAAGTTAATGGAGGATTATGGCTCAACTCCACTTTGGTAATATTTCAGTCATATCATGGCGAGAACGTGCTCAAACAAAGAGTCTGCTATCTGAAGGGAAAATAATTTTGAATTGCAATAGCCCAGCGTGTGGAAGCTAAGATTTAATATCTTTCCGGACAAAAATAACAATGAAGAAGCCAGAAATCAGCTTATATTTACATAACAGAAAGACTAAGTCTATAAAAACATTCTTCAATCATGCAGGGTTTGTGTAGTAACAAAACTGGTATCAAATGTGCATTCTCACTCATTTTCTATTGACCAAAAACAGTTGATTTATTCTATAAAGATGGTTACCTTCTTGTTGGTTTTCCTCTTCTTAAAAGTGTCGGGAAACAATTCAGTTCTGAAAAAACATAATCATAGAGGAATAATCCACTGAAGGAGAATAACTCCACTGAAGGAAAATATTACCGTTTGGAAATCCACCAAACATTTAGTGTCACGATATTAAAGAAATCATTATTTTACCGCAAGCTTCATTTTTTAGGCAAAAAAGAAATACTTACAAAAACCTGCATTCTGAATCTGAAGCACTATAGGAAAATGTGACACAGATGTCAAACTGGGCCTGGAAAAAAAAAAAAAGGCTAAAAATTGAAATAATTTGTGAATACAAATCCCTAGAGGTCACTCAACCGTTTATATGTGCGTTTTTAGGAATAAGCTGTGGTTCGCTGATATCTGAGAAAATGGCTAATCGCATGTTTTGGGGATAAAATGGCATACGATATTTTAAGATTCTAATTTTGCAAAATAATCTGTAAAGCCCAATACAATATTATGTATTTTTTAATCCATTCGAAGGTAATTTTAAAAACCTGACCCTAGTTAAATATAACAGACAGCTTGGGCAAACTCACTAGCTTAAGAACTCTGGACATTTCTGCCACTCTCAAAGGCTGACGTCATTGTTTTTTTTTTTAACACTGTATTGCCAAGAAAACAACTGTCACTGTTGTGACATAACCTAAATACTGCTTGCTTTAATAAGCTAGGAACCATTTCTCATAGTTTCAAACCTTAAACACTAATGTCGCCTTACATCACAGTCATTGTCGTGTAACAAGGGAGGTAATTCAGAGCAGGCCTATTGTTGAGTTATTCCAGCCTTCTATAGTACTAGAGTGAATATGTATCAAAAACAAGACGTCCACAATAACAGCAGTGATTTAAGTTATAAACAAATACAAATGGAGACAGGCAGAGTAAAACAATGAAAAAACAGTCACACACAAGTTCTAATTACTAGTCTCTTTGGTTAATATTATAGTGCTGCCTCACTGGAATGCAAAAGAAACTAGGCATGGTGCCACACAGAGTCATAGCAAGCCCACACAACTGGCTGACCAGTTTTTCGCCTACATGTATACCCTATGCCAAGTACAAAATGAATGTCAAGGCTGCCAATTTTAAAGTCTTTCTACACACTGATTTCTTTATTAACTGATTTTTGTTTATTGTATAATGCCACACACAGGAATATTTCACTTAAATGATGGTGGTCAGCATTATGGGTGGAGGAAAACCAAACCGCCCTAAGTAAACCACTGACCTTTGACAACCACATTGGTGGAAGGGATCTTCAACCCATGATAGACTATGCAAACAACCACAAGAACATCAACCACTTATTATCACCAAGGCCCCATAAGCAACAAGAGAAGGTTAGCTACAAATTCCCTGTCCAAGGCTGGTTCTGAATTCGCACTCTGGGTGTCACTGCGACTGAAAGAAAAGCACCTCAGCAACCACTAGACCATAAGCCCACTCCCTCATTTAGCACTGATTAAACTTCAAAGGAACTACATGTAGTGGTTATCAATATGCTATAGCAATGTAGTCCGTTTTGACAGCAACAGCCTGGCTAACCAGCACAATTATCATACCTTAATTTCAAATGGAGAACATAGCTTTTCTGAGAGATTGCTTCCCAAGGTCCATTTCCAGACATCTTTTATTGTAGGGACACTTTCTTTAGAGCAGTTGCTATAAACATCTCTTTTGAAGAAAAAAATACAGACATGTGAAACAAACAGGGCACGAGCTTATAGGAGCTTATACATGTAATAATAAAACTACTGACCTATTCAAGATCGACAAGCAAAAAATAATAATGAGCATTAGTCACACTATCCATAATCTAAAATATACATGAAATAATTTTAGAATAATCGCCTTCAAAATAGCTTATAAATTGTGAATTAATCAAGCATATTTAATTCCGTCAACATTTATTATATACACACATGTAAATCAGATCTAGTTCTGTGTAGTATGGCATGGATCATACTTGGGGCTAAGTGAGAAAAAAACCCAAACAGGTTCATATTCAATACAAAAATATCTGATTTCTATTATTTTCACTCACACAGTGGGAGTACAGGGTATTTTGAATTTTTCAGGTGGAGCCAATGTTAAGTAAGCCCATGACTAATAATTGTATCACGTCTACACTGTCTCCATACCAAAGTCATTCTTACTAGAGATAATAACCAAACAACTGACACAAAGGAGTAAGGTAAACGGGGCCAAAAGGAAAAATTCTACTTCACCCGAGCAATAGGGACAAAGAACTGTCAGTCAGAGCAATCAGCCTTTATTCTGACAGAGTAGAACAGAAAATATATTTCAAACTTACGGAAAGGTGTCCTCCAAATGTAACCAGAGTGAATGTTTCAAACAGAGATCACAATCACAAATATCACAAAAATCAGCCTTTATTCTGACAGAGCAGAACAGAAAATATATTTCAAACTTACGGAAAGGTGTCCTCCAAATGTAACCAGAGTGAATGTTTCAAACAGAGATCACAATCACAAATATCACAAAAATCAGCCTTTATTCTGACAGAGCAGAACAGAAAATATATTTCAAACTTACGGAAAGGTGTCCTCCAAATGTAACCAGAGTGAATGCTTCAAACAGAAATCACAATCACAAATATCACAAAAATCAGCCTTTATTCTGACAGAGCAGAACAGAAAATATATTTCAAACTTATCGAAAGGTGTCCTCCAAATGTAACCAGAGTGAATGCTTCAAACAGAATTCACAATCACAAATATGAAATAAAAATATTACAATATATTTTTTACACAAAGTGAAATTCTCTTTACACAATACATTAGGTATACAGACAGACAGACGGATGGACAGACAACACCACACCTGTAACATGTATAGATTTATAAAATGAGTGTCTTTACCTAACCCTAGTGTTTTACCATCTATAAATGTGAGGTAAACACTTTGGCAACATATACAAAGTTGTAACACTTGCAGTTAAAGGGGAAACACAGGCTTAAACCAAACCATCCCTTATTTTGGTAATTTATTTTCAGGCCTCACCTCTCTGATGATTATACAGGGTGGCAGCATGAGAGAACAGATGTGCTCATTGTACTGAAACCCAGCATCAAACACACAGTCACTGATCTGAAACAATCAATAACTCAGTAAGAACTACATCCGTCAAAAATGTACATGTACTAATACTGTCCAGGTTTAGCAAATGGGCTTAATTACAAAGATCGTAAGTACATTATTGGAAAAATTTCGGAGGAACGTAATCATGACTTTAAATCTACTACAAAGTATATACTTATTGACTTTAAATCCACTAGAAGGTGTGGATTTATGGACTTTAAATCCACTAGGAGGTGTAGATTTACTGACTTTAAATCCACTACAAGGTATAGATTTACTGAATTTAAATTCACTACAAAGTATAGATTGACTTTAAATCTACTACAAAGTTTAGACTTATTGACTTTAAATCCACTACAAGGTATAGATTTACTGACTTTAAATCCCCTGCAAGGTATAGATTTACTGAATTTAAATTCACTACAAAGTATAGATTGACTTTAAATCTACTACAAAGTTTAGACTTATTGACTTTAAATCCACTACAAGGTATAGATTTACTGACTTTAAATCCCCTGCAAGGTATAGATTTACTGAATTTAAATTCACTACAAAGTATAGATTGACTTTAAATCTACTACAAAGTTTAGACTTATTGACTTTAAATCCACTACAAGGTATAGATTTATGGACTTTAAATCCACTAGAAGGTATAGATTTACTGACTTTAAATCCACTACAAGATATAGATTTGCTGACTTTAAATGCACTACAATTAAACCTGTACCTGTAGGCCTGCCGATAATTTGGGAAAGTTGCTTAAATATATATTATCAGCGCGATTACATACACTCAGTACCCCCAGTACATACACAGCGAGCACCTGTAGCTGTTGTTCTGCATGCAGTCTTGATTTTCACACTCCATATAGCCATATACACTGTGCATATTTTGTCTCACTAACGTTCAATTGAAGTGTTTGTCAAGATGCAGTCAGAATGAACTGAGTGAGGTTTCCAAGGGATGGGTGTTGAGATACCTGTTCATGTATTTACTGATACTGTGCCATACTCTGCATCATTCGTAGCTTCTGAACATACCTTTAGAGTGCTAAGGAAGATAAATACCATAGAAAATTTGGCAGTTCTTCTCTTTACTTTAGACATTTATTAGGACACAGAACATATATATTTAGGTCTTGCGTCTGGAAATGACTACAGAGCCTCGCATGTCGCAAACCTGCAGGTGCTAGATGAAATCTATGTGGGTTGTATTCTCGTCTGGGAACTGAGAAATCAGGCTTTCCATTTTTTCAGTTGGATCTAACCACTTGAACTTTGCTATCTGAGCGAACACTGTTTATGTACTTTCTGTAAAATTAGCGATGGCATTTCACAGCAGTACGTACTCTTCAGAGATTGATATTCTCTCACGGTCGTCTGGTATGTAAGCAGGGAGCTTTGAATTAAGGCATTTAAAAATGTTACAAAACCATGTTTGTCTAATTTAATGACATCTATACCTGAATAAACATACATATCATCTTTTTCTTGAAATAACTGTGGTAATATGTTACAAACTATCTTTTTTTTAAATAATCTAAAAAAGTTGTGGCACCCTCCTCACTGAGACTAGCTGTCAGAGGAATGTCATGTTCCTGCCTAAATGGACGCATGCTCAGTAATAAATAGAAAATCTGCTCACAGGTCAGGCACTTGTGCCTTACTGCTGCAGGTGTGTTATCCATATATGTAAAGCAGCATTGTAAATTCAATGATTAATCTGCAATCATCCATGTTCCATTCTTATATGGGCCCCGTACACGAGTGGCGAGGTACACAAGATTTAAGACAATCCTGCGGATATAATGCCTAATACAGTAGGGTGTTGAATGTTCTCCTGTAAATAATGCCACACAACCATCGACTATAAATATCAGACAGCATAGTTTTTTTTTACTCTTTAAACGAGCCTGTATACTGAAAAACGGACACCGCGAGTTGCAGTGTATAAGCTGTCAGGAAATTCTGGCTTTATACATGTAGGCCTGGTGAGGCCTATACTCCAGCTGGCATGCTGATACCAGCATGTGAGCACCTCGCAGGAGACTCCTCTGAGCTACCCACTTACTCTCAGTGTATCTCAATTAGCAAAGTGTCTGTAATTGTTGAGAAGGTACGATAACTGAGGTAAACTGACAAGAGGCCATATTTCAACAATTACATGAGAGCATTTGCCAACTCTCATATGGCTGTAGTCTTTAATATGTTACAGATATGCGTACTATACTGGTGGGAGACGTTTGGTAACATGTATTAGACAGCCCCAAAAGCCTACACTAGAATTGTTCATAGTGGACTTACCGTGGGCTTGATAGATGCCAGCTCATTGTGTGTGTAGAATCAGTTTATTAACCAATATTTAGCTTCCTCACCTTCTGAGCAAACTGCTCTGTACAAAATTCTTGTAAGACACCCAGACAAATAACACAAGGCTTCTTTGATCCCCCGTCAGGGCCCATCTCTGTATCAGCGGTCTTTGTTGCACAGTCTCCATTCAGTGGCTTCAAACTGACTAGCTTCCTCACCAGATCATACAGTTCCTGTCATAAAAAACAAAGTAAAGTGAAGTTCGATTCCAAACTTCTTCAGTTATGCCAAACATATTTTTCTGAAGGAGGGGAGCAAATTGTCATACTCAGGGCTTACTATCTGATGGGAATCTGATTCCTCTAAAATTTAACTCACAAGAATCCAACAGGATTCGCCAAACAATCAATCAAATGATTTTTTGGACTGTGACTTGAGGCAAGTAACTGCCATATGTACCATGATTCATGGACAGTGAAATGTCTAGCCAGAAGCATGTACTGAAGGAATTTTTTTTTGGCACATCAGTGCATATTCTGCATGGGCAAACTCATGTAAGAATAACAAACTCATGTAAGAATAACAAAAACAAACTCATGTAAGAATACTCAAACTCATGTAAGAATACTCAAACTCATGTAAGAATAACAAACTCATGTAAGAATAGCAAACACAAATTAATGGTAATTCGATTTGATGTTTGGATTTGGATTCCAGCGGAACAAAATGGTGGGAATCTAGAACTGGATTGATATGGATTCTCCCAACCAATATTAGCCAGAACCCATATAATTTTCTTGAAAAAATCAATGAAAAACAAACTAACCCAGGGATATTACCTGGAACATATTGCTAAATAAAATTCAGTTTTTTTTTGAGTTTGTCCCTCTAAATACAAAAATTACTACCATTTGACTCCTAATTATAGTGTAGTAAACTAAATACAATTATAAAGTATTTGGAGTTCCCAATAATCTGTAACACACACCTGAAGATACATAATTACAAAACAATGCCTGACATTTAAAGTTCCCTGAAAATCCCCAGTGGTCCATACTACAAAGAGGGGTACATGTACGTGGGAAGGTCTTTCAGCAACCTGCGGATGGTGGTGGGGTTCACCCGGGCTCTGTCTGGTTTCCTTTCACGATAATGCTCGCCACTGTTATATTAGTGAAATATTTGACTGGAGTAAAGCATAAATCACCATTCAATAAATAAATAAATAAAATCTTGTAAGATCTTTTTGATACAATTATAAAGTATATCTTTTCAAATCACAAATTACTAACTAGTAGCCGAATGCGTCCCCTTAAGAAAAGTATATCTTTTTGCGATTTTAAATATTTACAACACAGTAACAGTAGACTGTAATATTTCACTGCGAGTTAAAACACTCATAGCATACAATCTCTTTTAATATAAGGGTGACAACTGAAAGTTTGTGCTACACTCATGATAATTTACAATTAACCTAAGCAAACGATTCCTTTGTTTCAGTGGCCTAAGATGTAAAATTTCACACAAGACAAGACACGCCCAAGACCACTGAGTTAACGAAGCCATCATAAATACTACACATAAAGAAGAGAGTAGACCTGATGATTATCCCTGTAAGCATGGTATCTCCTCTCCCCAAGAAACCGCAGTGTGCACCTTGGGCAACAGCCTAACTCCATCAGTACACCAGCCACAGCACCCATCACCTCAGGGGAACCAGAAAACAGTGATACCTATTGGAGACAGAAACCCGTAAGTGTGACATAACTGTAAATACTGAGTGCATCTACCAAAGACAGTCAATTTAACACTACTATACCTTGTGACAGCACACTAGCGATGAGCAGTATAAATACATGCACTATGGCCATACAGTTGTAAATTATTTTTCTATGCTTTGTTGTTTGATGCCATGCTGGTTCTTGAATTTTTCAATTTTTTTTTTTTTTTTCTTCAATGCACCTGTGATGAGTTTTATGGGAATGGAAACCAGTGTTCCCAGATTAAATTCTTGTCAGCGGTTGGTTCAGCAATGCAAATGAAGTTCTTTTCCATCCTCCATGCTCTGATTCACAGAAGATGTGTGTGACCCGAAGGACAGCAGAGGTAATGGTGCTTGTAAATAACACAAGTTCAGTGGTTTGGAACAGGCTCAGCATTGCTTCACCATTACAAACGAAACAGCTGGTAAAGGTTGATGCCATATTCATTTGCCTTTAATTAACTCCACAGTGGTAGTAGCTATATCCTGGGTGAATGCGTGCTTAAGCTAGCTCTAAAAACTACGACTTTATGGTTTTGACATGATAAAGTGCTGCTGGTTTAAAATAGATTTAAAGGTTCATTCTGTTTTGCAAAGTGCTTTCTGAAAGAATGCACCACATGGATTTTTCTTTTCAATGATTAAACGATGCGGCATGTAAATATAAGAATTTGTTGAAAACAGACTTCAACATTTACCAATTTAATTGACGCATCTAATTCTGTCCGTACTCAGAATCATCTCAGTTATCAATTACAGGTAGGTGTTCCCATGTGTCATCACTAGTAAATCCACACAAGCATGAAACTGGTGAAAATTGGACAAATTCTTACTCCAAATGCCATGTTTGTTTGCAAAGTGCATACAAGGGAGATAACCAAGTTTCTCTGGCTTTACATGACTGACACCAATACCAATAAGAATACTTTGTACAGAAAGCTTTATAGTGATAAATGCTGATTATGGGTAAGCTGCAGGTGGCTATTTCAACTCCTCTTTTTATACGCGTCTGGAGGAGTATGATAGCCACAGCAGAAGGTTCAAAAGATATGCCAACTGTACCTCTCAGCTCACCCGCACACACAACATCCGACATACATTCCACTTGGTGACCACAAATTCACCTCAGTCATCGCTAAAGCATCAGCCATTTTGCCTTTACCACAGCTAAGTGTCTTGAAAAAGTTATTATGCGTGTTAAAACTCAAAAGACAAGGCTAATGGCCGCCTTGTTCTGAAATGGTTTGTCGTGTTGAGAATACGGGTCTCGTGGGTCCTTACCAAATGGAACATACCTGGGATGCTGTGTGTTTGGGCGAGCTGAGAGGTAAGAGCCAAGTTGACACCGGTTTTGGACTGCAGCCATCGTTTAGAAAGGACTTATCGGATATGGTGTGAACCAGTGTATGGTTTACCACTGGCTCCTGCTGTGGCTATGATACTCTACCAGCCCAGTATAAAGAGAGGAGTTGAAACAGCCACATGGGGATAGGTAAGCTTATAGAAAATGACAAGTATATCATGTCTCGATAGGCTAACGGAATCACACCTCTACAGAGCTCTGCTGGCGACGTTGTTGTAATTTTCATATTGCTACACGTTCTCACAGCAGCGTCATGTAGTAACGAACGTTGCTCCCTTATCTACGAACAATCCACAACTGATTACATTTTAACGCGTTCCATTCCACTGAGAAACCCACTTCGCAGCATACAGTACCTGGTTGAAGGCATCCATCTTTAAGTTGCACAAGTGTTTCTGTGATGAGAACGTCGTTTCACTCAGTAGAAACTGAAAGCACGTGTGAGAATCATAAAAGAGCTCTTAAAGGGAGATAGTCACCGATCTTGATAGTTAATCTAAAATTGTGACTGAGGTTTTTTTATTGTTTTATGAATAAGATGACGATGCTACGTTCAGCTTTTCCTGAAGTCATGTTTTAGTTGGCCTACTACTGTTATTAGATAAATACTGTAACTTTCGGAATGTCATCTCAGTACAACGACAGACTGTTTGGCTCTCCTGTCTCAAAATTCGCCCATATGGGGAGAACTGCCATGATTTCATTGGCTGTCGCTATAGACCTTGGAAACCACAGTTTGAAAATGGAGGACGACGAGGCCATGAGCGCCGCTAAGGCACCTGAGCCAGTTGCAAAAGTTCCTGCGGAAAACGCAACCCTTCAGCCTGACGGTAGGAAATACCCTACAGACGCAACTGTGACACCGGTGCTTCTTACGCAGCGAGAAGATACTGCATTAAAATCCAAGGACTTCGCCAGAGAAGAAACAGCTGAAGTGATTCGCGACTCCGCTGTCATTGTTAAAGAACAGGAACTAGCAGAGCAGGTTAACGCTCTCGCTGATAACGTTGTGAAAAATACAATTGACACCGTGACAAGTCAGTATCAGCAAGATATTTTAAACAGTATATTGTCAGCGAGGGCGAAGATGGCTGGTGATGGAACAAGAGACGATCTTGAACGAGCCAAATCATGTTCAGAACTGGGTGATGATGATGTGTTTGAAGATCTGTATGTGGAACCGGTTCCTGATCCGTACAACAAAGCCATTTCATATTTAGAGAAACACAATATTTTACAGCTATTTCAAGTGAGTACATTATAGTAATATTTTAATGCCGTTATAAGTTTAGGCGTTCATCTCAGGAGCTCTTGTCTGCTTGTAAAACCAGTTTGGTCTCTTACAACACAAGTGACAACATGTGGATTTACGAGTAGATGAGAGTTTCAATGAATACATGTAACAGCAGATGTTTAAAAGATTGCTACAAGATGTAATTATATCAAAAAATCCTGGTCTTTTCATTTGATTGGTTCTTTTATCTAGACCTATCATAAAAACTACCATTATCACTAAAAGTTTATAATCCTACTAAAACTTTGAATTAAAACTTTGAAGCCTATGTTCAGTGTTTATAAGTGATTAACTGTAATGCTGTAGCTTTATGTGGAATCCGTATTCATGGACATTTGCGTATAGTATGAGATTTTTTTGTCCATTTCTTAGATTTGACAAAATTTTGTTTCAGCAAGCTTCAGAGTGTGGATACGTATTTTTATGGGTGATTTTTGTCTCAAACGCCATGACAAATTGCCACAGCAACTGCATCAGGTTTTTAAATGGAGCATGTTCTAAAACTGGTTTGGGGCCACCCTTAGCTGAGCAAAATTTTTCCAAACCTAACATTAGAGCAATCTCAGACTGGAGATTTCTAGACTTACCGAAGGATGAACAGCTTGACTTCTTTGCCCCCAAAATGTTGAAGCCTGTATGTCTTAATATACATTTAATTATTTATTGTATTTGAACAGGGTCTGACTGCAAATGTTATCTATTCTCGCCCGGCTGATCCTTTGGAGGCTATGATGGAGCAGCTGCAAATAATGAAGAAAAACCAAATTTCTTCACCTTCTATGACTCCATCTGAGCAAGCTATTGGGAAAATGGATAGTTAGATTTACTGGTTGATTATATATTATAGCATGGGAGAGGAATTTAATTTTACGTATAATATACTTTCAATACTATATGTTAAAATGTTGATAACCTAACTGAGAGACTGATTTGTATCTATTCAATGAAAGGCATATTAATGTATATATTATGTACATTCGGCCATGCCATCAGGAATGTATATTTCAATACTTTACCAAAGTAAAATTCAAAAAAGAAAAAAAGCAAAACCAATTCTTCCAAGTTTGATTTTTATTTAGGTAAACACTGAATATGCAAGCTTTTTGTGTGCCTTTTGGTTAGAAATGGTTGTCTTTCCTATGGACATGGGGAAGTGTAACCCTGTTTTCTATGCTGTGATGTATATATATTGATAGTTTAAATTATTTCTTTCTGAATTTGTTCAACAGACCACCTGATAGATTATTACTTTTCTAGTCCCAGTAATCTGTGATCAGTGTGTTTTTTGTTTTTGTTTTTTGTTTTTGTTTTTTTTTGCACTATAAAAATAATGAGCAGTGTTATCAAAAATATTTATGTCCAGTTTATATAATTACATAACTTAGTATGTAATATTAATATTAATAATAACAGTGTAATAGTATAATTCAGGGGCCTGTTTCCCAAAGGTCATATAGCGCTACCTGCATGTAGAGACCATGGCGGCATAAATTAGTATTTGATGTCATGAAAGTGACATGCACGCAGTGCTACATTTGCTTTGTGAAACGTCTTACTGGTCTTTTGTGTACAGGTAATATTGTATTTAAAAACGATGGGTAAAAATTATGCATTTCATTAAAGATCCATATCTGGATATTTTGCCACATTTTATGTTACTCCCAGTCATTTTTTTAAAACATTGGTATGGCAATTGCAGCCGAAAAATTTCATGTGTAACTGTATGCACCGCAACATTTTGGATAACTGTATTTTTAAAACAGGACTGACATCTATGTATCACGTACTAATCCTGCAGATATCCAGGGGCTGACTTAAAGGGAGAGGTACATGTATGGCCAAAAATATAAGATTGGGTTAAGCTGCGCTGTATCACGTTATACCACATGGGGTCGCACGCGATGTGAACATCTGACTGATATAAAGGGTGTATTCAAAATTTTATCACAGACGAGATTTTCACCACCCATTTCTCGTTCTTGTCGCACACCACTGGGGAGTGAAAATCTCGTTCGCGAACAGTAAACTCGTGTCAGATTTTGGCATTTAAACCTCGTTCTAATTCGGATACTAATTCAACCAAGATTATTTTTCATACTTGCGCCGCGGTGCGTTGAAAAATGGCCAAGCGTTGCCCAGTAGTACGGAACTGTAAAATTGACATGGTGAAAGTAAAATTTTTTGGAGAGAAAATTGTTTTTTTTTTTTGAAGATAAAAAAAAATTAATACGTGAAAAAAAATTTGGGGGAATCTTTTTTTTTTAAACTCCGACTTTTAACAGCCAATATGACAGCCACAGACGAGCATCTCTCACTGATAACTACATATTTTGCCTAGGGTCTTACCATGAGATAAATAACTTGTATTTTAAATCAAGAACTGATTCAGCCAGTGTGGAATTAAGCCAAGCTGTGTATACGTTATCACCAAATATGTCGCATTCATGTCTAAGGACGGCTGTGATAAGTTTTAAACTTATCGTATTATTTGGTTGAGTGTTTACTTCATTAATAATAATGATTGTTGGAGGTTATACCATAAATCGTGTTGGCTTTCCTCGTCGTCTAAAGGAACATTTTGGGACTGAGTAAGTATAGTTTGCGAGCGACAAAAATTAATTTGCAAAAGCATAATGGCACTGACGGTCAGGCAGTAGCTCCCTATAGATATAGTGATGAGATTATAGCATAACCCTTAATTATGATTGGTCAGTTATGTCGGGGCCCTGACTTTCAAAGTCGGGGGGTAAAAAAAAAAAAAAACAAACAACAATTTTTTTTTTTCACCATGTAATTCTTTTTCTCTTGCAAAATTTTTTTTAACCACGTTACTTTTACAGCTCCGTACAATAACACAATCATTATTTCGTTATTACGACTCATTTTTCACTTCATTGCACAATACCGATCTTGTACCTCAGGTCAGAACTCAGTCATCTCAGAAAAATGTTCTCACCACAAATGCTATGACAACACCACTTTTCAGAAAACTCTGAATCATACACATTAAATGCAGCGAGTTACCTAACGCTTGGAAAGTTCAGGCTCGGTTAGAACCGCACCGCTACGCATAGCAAGTGTCAACGTATATGGTAACGCTTGGAGAGTTAGAACCACGCCGTGATGCGCCACATGTATGCACGTACGGTAACTCCTGGAGAGTTAGAACCGCACCGAGACGCGTCGTAAGTGTGAACGTACGGCACGCTTGGAGGGACAGAACCGCACCACGCCACGACGCGCCACGAGTGTGAACGTAAACTAATTAACCCTAAATTTAATTAAAGAGTTAGAACCGCATCACGCCGCGACGCCAGAACTTAGGGCCCTGTTTCATAAAGTGATGTTTGACATTTTTTTTTTTTTGTCGCACTTTTGTTGTAAGATAGTATAATGGCACTATGTGCCATTATCGTACATGTACCGTGCCATTATCGTACATGTACCATATCTTTGTGGAACTAGGCCAAGGATAACATCCCGAGTCAGAAAGTGTTGACGGCGCACTGTGTCTAATCAAAACGGGAAACAACCCACCGACTAGCTTCGGATAATGGGCGTAAGTTTTTTGAAGAAATTCGTATAACACAGCACTGGAATCCTCGGGAATAATAACATACAAAGCAATCGGTTAATCGGTCTTTAGTAAAATAGCTGTTTTGGAATATCATTTATTTTGGGGTGGTTCTTATATATTATATATAAAAACCAGAAATCTGATCCACTTTCAACATCAGTTTAGTAAAAAGTAGATCACCTCAGTATGAATATGTACCCTTATATCAAATATCGAACTTCTGTTCAGTGTATATGTCTTCTAATCACATTATTCCGAATAAACCACGTAGCATACAGCTGTTTCGAATGCAAATCAGTGCGCATATGCGGGGAATTATGCCTAAGCTTCAACAATGCACACTTTGACGACAGCACGCAAATGTTTTGACTTTTTTGTGTGTTTATTTTTTTTTAATTTTTGACTTGAAAAATGCCCGGTTTCCTCCCGCCATAATGTTGGCCACCGTCATTCCTGTGAGCATGGCGTAAAACACCAATCAAATAAGTAAATAAATAAATGAAAAGATGTTCGAATCTTATACGTGTTATTTAATTCATCACATTGATTTTCGTAAAATGTACGAACTTTGCGGAGTTGGTACCGGTATGCTTGCTTGCCGAGAGATACATACAGTCCAGGGGAAAAAATTGGCCATGTGCACTGGGCACAGCCATCATAATTATACCGCTTGTCATCAGTTGCCATTGGAACTAGAAAATTCAACGAAACAACTATATTTATTTATCTGATTGGCGTTTTAAGCCGCACCTCAAGGATCTTTCACATATGCGACGGTGGCCAGCAGTATGGTGGGAGGGAAAACCATAAAACCAAAGACCATCCGAAAATTGGTAAGAGACCTTCCCACGTATACGACCGGAGAGGAAGCCAACATGAGCTTGACTTGAACTCACATCGACTACATTAGTAAGAGGCTCCTGACTCATTGCGCCGCGTTGTCACGCTAATCACTCTGCCACGGAGGCCCCGAAACAGCTGTACTTCTAAAACAAAACCTCTAAGTTTACTTCAGTATAAACCTTCATATTAAATGCCAAATTAAATGTGAACCACGAATATACCATTCTCTGAAGCTCAAGATTCCAGATTCAAGAAGTCTTTATTAATCCGACAGGCCATATACGTTGAAGTCCATATGGGCTTTTATTCAGAAAGAATAATTTATGTTATTCAATGCTTGCCACGTTCATAATTTTAAAACCATGCATGTCTTGACAAATGTACCATTAGTCCATAAACACGTGCATATAGGATTGTCAACAACATCACAATTGCTGGCCTTGGGTTACGACTATAAGACAGTTAATTGATGGTTATCAAGTTATTACCATGCTTCTGTGCTTAGTCAGTCTCGGCTTGGGTGACTCCTATAGCTGAAAAGTTTAATCGACGCTCACTCGGCTTTCTGTGTGACACTAAATCACCTTTCATTGTCAATGAATTCCTTCACTTGCTGTATGGCCGCGTCTCCGTTGTGTTTCGAACGACGACGGCTTGCGCTAAGTTTTCGGCGTCGACCATGAACTTCCTTCCTCTGTTCTTCCTCCCGGGGTAACTTCTCCGCTATAGACTTCACAAGGATTTGTTGAGGCGCTCCACCCTTTGTCTTGCCCGAATTCTGCTCAGTGCTCGCCTCTGTCCTACCTTCGATTTGCACCGTGTCCTTGTCGTTTTCCAAAACATCATTAAGTTCGGAGGTTTGGCGAGCTTTACGTTCATTTCTTTGTGCTCTAAAACAGGTGCTTTTGTTTCCCATTGTCACCGAAGAAGTAACATTGAATGGCTTTCCTATCTGGAGGTACCAGTATACATTTGCGACCTGTCTTATTCAAACAGTTTCTCTTTGCAGCACTGCCTAGTATGTTGAGACTAAACCAATAAAGAACCGTTAGCAGGTTTGCCAACAGCTGCGGCTTAAAAGATCATGCGTACATGAGAGCAAATTAACACCATTTTCCCACTCATATCATCACTGCAGTCAACGGGTTGGAACAATGGCAAAACACATCTTCCTTCGACACATTAACAATTGATGCAGCTTACTTTGTTAAATCAATAAATAAAAGTCATTAAAAAAAAAAATCAGAAGCGCGATCAAACAAAATTAGGTCAAATAATGACCATTACCAGATTTTCTTTTGTCGCCAGAAATATGCGGTCAAAATACTAGTATTTCAAATAAAGTTAAGAATTTTTTCAAGCGACATATTGTGCTTGAGTCTGATTGATTTGGCCATATAGAGCCACATAAGAATTTTGTTGTGAACTAGAACGTCATAATTCCTCATCAGAAAAACTTAACTGTTGGCGCCTAATTACCATTGTAAATCCTTGATGTGCTTCTGAAAGTGCATACCCAAATTGAGGGTAAAATACAGAATCATTATGGTCGCACTTTCGTTCGTCTTTAGAACCCTGTAAACTTGTGAACCAGATGTAGATGCCTTCCACTATAAGGTTCACGATTTCATGAATTGCCTGGGCCATGCAGTTTTGAACTTTTGTCCTACTGATTATAGATAGTTTGTGGAGGTTTGCATTATTTCGTGACAACTTGCTTAAAGGATTCATGAGAAGGTCATATAACGAAAAATATCTTTTTAAGGAAAATGAAGAAGAAAAAATTACATTTTCACCTTTGAGACATTTTTACATCCCAAGCTGAGAAGTTTGTTTGTACTTCTGTTTGTTAAAGGCCACATTATATGTTCCGTATTAAGAAATAAAAACCAAGCGTTCTATGTATCCAGTAAACTAAAATTGTGTGCACTTCGATTTGGCTATTTGCATGTATATGAAAGTCAGCATCATCAAAGAACACTCTTTCGCCTCCCGAGTTACAACAAACTCAACCTAAAGCATATCATCTTCTTTTCACTTTCAGGCAAACTACCAAAAGCACGATTTATTTAGGTTTTGCTGACACCTACATCTGTACAGATCTCCCCGATTTCTATATATACATGTTGCCCTTACTCAATCTCCTTAAACTCAGAACATTTCGTTATCCCTGTAGCAAGTTCTGTGTTAAGTGCATGGGCATATTGTGTGCACAGAGTGAATTTTTAGAGTTTAAGTTATATGTATATTGATCTCTGCCACTCTGTAGAAAAAGTCTTTCTCTGCTTCAAATTTGTGTCTAATTCCACTTAAACCGGGGCGGTCTATTCATCGGGATAATTAGATTACCACGTTGGATATATAAACAGTTAGAATCAAAGCGCAACTGAGATACACATTTTGATTATAGACAGCTTATATAATATAACATGATACACCATTTGGATGTTGATTTCGTTCATTCGCCTAGAACATTCCTTGCGTTTTACCAACATCATGGACAACTTTTGATTGCTTCTCTTTGGAAGATTTCGTCCTAATTTCGTAGTTAATACACTTACTTTGTTTTTTGGTGGTTGCATTTAAGCGCCGTTTTGGGAACTGAACTGGCGACTATTGACCTGGAACGTCCTTTTTGACTGACGGCTGGTATACGAATGTCTATGTCGACGCATAGATTCAAGATACCTCCTTGATGAGCATGGCCAACTTCGACAATGCAGGCGATATCGCCTACCCGAGGTTTTAGCAATATTAATGAAATTCCTATTTATGACAGATGGTTCTTTAACAAAGTGATGTTTAACTTCAAAACGAAACACCCAATGCCTGACAAATCTTATCATATACAAATGTCATAACTGTCAGAGAAAGAAAATGAAGCGTGAGAAATTAGCAATGGCGACAACGCCTCCATCTCTCCCATTACAAACCCACATACATGGGGACATCACCCTCCAATGTAAAGCACTGGTGTAGACTCTGAGCCAAGTTACACAGTAACCGTGGAGATTTACCAAATGGAGACATCCCACGAAGATGCTATTGTCATCCTCAATCGTAATGTCATTGTATTTATCGTTTATTTATACCCGAGAAATAAATAAATAAATTAGTAGCCATAAGTTCCTTTACGTTTCCCGGAAGAACCATGAAATAAAAAAAATACTCAGTTTAATTGACAACTTTCTTTTAATCACCTCCCTTAAAAGTAGACGACTGTAATAATCGGCAATCATGTAGAATAAGTGGGCATAAGTTCAACTTTTAAAAAAAAATCATTTTGTAACTGATGGGGGTGCTAAGTAACATGGCACGAGTATAGGAGTGGTGAGACAAAAGCCTGTAAGAACCAGTCATGCATCATGTCGCATCAGCTCGCCCACTTGTTACGTGGAGGGAATTTCAGTCCGAAGATGGCGTTAATTTGCTATCACGATCTTACAGCCCCGGTCGCCAAGAGCGGTTTGCGTCACGTCGATTTCCTCAAACAGCAAAGGGCTTTTCTTCATCGCACGACTGTGACACGTGGGCCAATAAAACGGCTAGGAAAGGTGTGAGAGCCGGATAAAAGAACTATATTACGCAGATTATACAGGAAATTTTAAACGAGGATACGTCGTAAAACACCAATCAAACAGATCAGAAAGAAATTTAAAACGCCACGGAAATAAAAATTGTCCAGAAGACCGCAAAACTACGAAGCCGTAAAAGGGATATGGCGGTTTTCTTTTTATTTTTTTTTTAATGTGCGTTTTATTTTTTATGTCTTCTTTGCGAATTTTTCCTTCTTTTTTAGCAGACCCCCATAAAAAAAACTCCCAGAAAAAGAGATCGGGTTCCAATGGGGTTTTCCTTTTTTTCAAGCAGACAAAAACAAAGAAAAGCGCCCAGAAAAAAAGATATCGGGCCCCGAGGTAATCAGCCAATCGGATTGCAGCTTGGTTCGTGGCTTCGTCTAAATCGCGATACCTGCGGCCAAGTGATTTACTGGTTATCTCCACTCCCGACTTAGTTATCTCGAGCCCCGAGATAATCATCCACTAATAGTTTTTGGGAGGGGTGGGGGTGGGGGTGGGGGCGGAGGGGCTGCTTAGAAAAAGAAAAACTTCGACGGCAGAAGTGGAAGAAATAAAAAAAAAACACACACATTTAAAAAAAGAAAACCCTCACCTTTTGCTATTCCGTACAAACCGTCCTTGAAAGTTCTTCACCTTACTTTTGTTCATGACGCGTATCACTATGTTTCGGCAGTAATTTCGTTCGGCCGTCTTGGTCGTCATATGTTGTATATTTCTTATAAGTAAATACAGTTCTCTATATGCTGTATCAGTTGATTCAGAGAATTTTCTGCGCATTTGTCATTCGTTTGGATCTTTTCATTTCTATCTGTTATACTCGCGGGTTTTATCCCACGATTGGACAAGAAATTTGTAGATTTCCCCGCTTTCACTGTTCGTGAAACCTTGGCAACAGTATAAGCGGTCGACGACCCGTTGAGAGCGGCAAATATAGCCCAGTGAGGAGTATATGGATGAGCTGCGTTATTTTTTTAAAATTAATTTGATTGGTGTTTTACGCCGTATTAAAGAATATTTCACTTATACAACTGCAGCCAGTATTGTGGTGAGAGGAAACTGGATAGAGCCCGAGGGAAACCCACGACCATCCGCAACTTGCTGGCGGATCTTCCCTTTCACGTACGGCCGGGGAGGAAGCATTGCTATGAGTTGGAATTTATCCAATTCCCACTTTAGTTTCATGCTTGTGTGGGTTTACTAGTGATGACACGTGGGAACACCTACCTGGAATTGATAGCTGAGACGACTGTGACTACGTGAACTGAAGACACATTCTTTGATGCCCAGCAGAAGTATACTGAAGCCAGTTAGGGAAGTACAGAGGTGTTCAAGGTAAGCTTATGGAACAAAACGGGGCTGTGATAGTATACCAACAGAGCCAGCGGAAACAACTGTGTTGTCGGGTTATAGAAACAGATCGCGCCTGTCTGAGTAAAGCTGAAAACTACATTGTGGCACAGTTTGAATTGTCTCAATGTGCGCGATTTTGCTTACTTTGAACTGCTATATTTCGGTTATGCAACGTCATAAAAATAAAAATTTGTTCTTTACAGGCTTCCTGCATGATACCGGTAATTCAGAGATTTATATATCCATTTGGTCTATGTCTATGTTTGGTGATGTCCTTTTTTTTGAATGCCATGCTCTTGAATTTTTCCCTTATACGAAGGCCCTTAGTTTAATGGATGAAGGACCGACGTCTTGGGGGGGGGGGGGGGGGGGTGACCTTTGTTGATAAGTTACATTTACCTACGAAATTTTCCACATCTTCAGATATTTATGCATACCATATCGATGGTAAACAAGTGGACCTCAACCAACCGTATATAAGCTGTCCAAACGGCCACACGAGCGTCGTTGACCACTTATATGGTCACTAAGATTCCACGAAGTTTGAAAGTGGCAGAACCAATAGAATGTCCTGCCTAAGGCTGGGACTGAAAATGCCATTATAATTAAAAAGTAAATAAAAGACATACACATAATCACGAATGACACATAGAACATCCTTTAAGCGATATATAGATAACTGTATTCTGTTAATATGCGTATGAACAATGCTATTAATATGGCCTAAAAACCATAAAAACACTTTTGATTTTTAATTGCCATAATTTATTATGATGCATTTTGGCAGTTGGAAACTATATACAGTAAACACATTCTTAAATGTCGATGTCTTTAAAATGTATTAACAGCAACTCGTTGAGATAGAGAGGTGAAGGGGAGAACTGTGAACAAAATCTAGAAATACTTAACAAGTCAGTGTGTGTCTTTGCAAGTTCTTCTATAGTGAATACAATGCCGACATAAGGGGAACACTACTGACTTGCCGGCGTATTTTTCACGTATATGACGCGTGCAGTACTGTCCCTGATGCTAGCATCGTACTCCTCAGGGGCAGCACGCTTTTGTGGTGAATCTCCACGGTTACTGAGTAATTCGGCTCACAGTTTGCAGGAATGCTTCTCTTTCGGTGCATCGCACCATCCTTTATTTCCACGTGCCTTCACAACGCCACCGATGCAAGCGTTGTCACCATTGCTATTTTTCTTGCATGTCACCTTTTTTCTCGGGCAGTTCTGACATCGGCATTGACTTAAGTCAGAGCCTTTGTTTTTCGACATTTGTCTCTTCTTCAAATTCATCTGGTTTGGATAGTTCTTATCCATTACTATCGCACATTCACATATTTGCTTTTCCTTCACTTCGTCACCGCCTTTTTCTGCTGTTCATAATTTTGCTTTTCTCCGAAGTCTTGAGTGAGGCTGACGCGATGTCCCTCCTTGATGATTCCGAGAGCAGCGAAGTGTTGGTGATCAAGATTTCACCATGTCCGACTTCTTCTATGGTGACCGAGGAACGTCGTTCACCCTCAGCTAATATGACTTCTGAAAAGCTGACTCGACGCTCACTTAGTCGATCACCTCTTGTTGTCAAAGCAATGCTTGGCTTTTTGGTTGCGTCTCCTTTACTCCTTGAACGACGTCGGCACTTGCTCAGTTTTCGTCGTCGCCCTTCACTGTAGCCTTTGATCTCTTCTTCCTCCAGAGATGCCTTCCCACAATCGGCTTTATCAGAGCTTGTCCAGTCGTAGTACTTCTCTCTTGTACGGATTCTTCTCAAGGTTCTCGTCCACCGTACCTGCGATTTGCGTCTTCAAAGCATCAGCTTGTTCGCATTTCGGGTAAGCCTTGCCTTCAGCTTTTTGGGGTCCAAAACAGATGTTTAGAATCGATCTTCTAGTGGACATCCTCCTTCCTTTTCCTGGCTGACTTCTGGAAGGTCGGACTAATTTAGAGGTTCCATCTTTGCCATTCGCGCAGTACAAATTACTGTAAGTACTCGCCTCACTGGTGCTGGTACTGTCTGTTTTGCCAAGGTGTCTTTCGGCTGAAGTTGAGAACTTGTTTCCCATTGTCACGGAAGAAGTTATACCAACGTTGAATGGTTTCCTGATCTGAATGCAGCAAATTGCTCTGCCGCGAGCTTTATAAACAAACCGTATTTCACGCCGAGTCGATGAAATAGCCCTTTTGTGACCGGGGTTAACGTCGTGACAGCAGATTAGCACCTAATAACTCATGTCGTCAGTTATACGAGATGCGCAAATTATGTGTATGAAGAGTTTGAAGTACATATATTTAATAAAAGCCCGCCATTTCTGATTACATATACACAATAATTGTACAAATTTACAATACTTTGGCACATATGTACAAACATCAGGGCTATAAAATGGGTAAAACGTAGCCATCAGATACCTTGCCGAGACTTGGCGGAAGTTCGAATTCAAAACTTGGGGAACGTTAGTTCGACTTGTTCGATTCAAAAGTTTAAATGCCTGGATTACTGTTAAAAGATGCTTAATACACTGCATAAGCATTCCTTAATGCACAGCTTAAATATCTTCAAGGTCTGGTCTCTTTAGATTATATTAATGTGATTGTATGTTAAATGTGATGACAACACAGCGTTTTGAGTAATCTACACCAGTGACGTCTAATAAATTGCATTTAACATCACAACATTTTTTTTTACCTAGTACTGCTTAAGCCATGGTGCCAGAGGGTGTGTAAATTGTTACTTTTTATGCATTTACATGATCTGTTAGAATAAAACGCTGACTGAGGTAAATTGACAAGAGGCTGTCTTTCACCGGTTACCTGTGACCATTTGCCAAGTGTCACTCTCGTCGCTGCTCTGGTTTTACTCACCATGCTGTACGTCTTTAATTATATTGTATTTCTGCAAAAACCAGGGTTCTGCTGGTGGCCCAAGCATCCCCCAGGTCTGGTCCCTTTGCATTGTTTAATGTGACCGTATGTTGAATGTGATGACAACACAGCATTTTGAGTAATCTAGACCAGTGACGTCTAATAAATTACATTTAACATCACTGCATTTTTTACCTAGTTCTGTTTAAGCCATGGTGCTAGGGGGCGTGTAAATTGCTACTTTTTATGCATTTACATGAACTCTTAGAATAAAAAGCTGACTGAGGTAAAATGACAAGAGGCTGTCTTTCACCGGTTACGTGTGATCATTTGCCAGCTGTCACGCTTTCGTCGCTGCTCTGATTTTACTCTTTATGCTGTGCGTCTTTAATTATATTATACACCTTTGAAAAGGCGATTGACAACGTGTTTGAGAGTTATAACATTAATTCTTGTCTTAACAGGGAACAGTATCTACAAGCAGCCACAGTAAAAGAAAAAAAGATGATATTAATTTTCGAATTAACAGCCGAACCAATCCTTCAGCAATCGAGACATGCGTTTCAAAAATTACGGTTTGCGAAATTTGCATGCCGTCTCGGCGTCGATTATATTTGTGCCATTGGGACATTAAGGTCCTCACCGCTCCCGCACAATGAGGGGATTATAATATTCAATATCAATTAAAGATCACGGGGAAACAATTTAATCTGAGGACAGCGGAGGCGACAGGATCGAGTTTCACACCAGAAGCAGGGGAGGACGTGCGGGAGTGGTGGGGAGGGGCGGGTTAGCATGTGTTCTGGAAACGCGACGCACATATGGCTACAACGGATATCAGTAACATGGTTTTCGTGACGGCCATACAAATGGCAGCGGAAACAACGACAAGCATCCTCTGAGTTATAAATCTTCTGATAGGTTAAACTCGGATCTGATTGTTTCTATGTGCGCGAATTTGCTTATGCAGTTTGAACTGCGATATTTGGGCTATGCAACATAACAAAAATAAAAAATATGCAAGCTTTTAAAACTTTATAGATGCTTCTATACAATCGTTTTAGTGTTGTCTTTACATTTAACTTATCTTTTCGTCCAAATGTTACGTGTCCATGTATCTCAACTACTGGGCAACCTGTTGTCTGCCTGTTCAAATGTACATGTTAAAATTTCGCATGGTTTAACGTGGTATGGGTGGAAATGTTTGAATGTTTCAGTAAAACCGCATTCTCAGTATACATATAGGTATATGATAACACGTCCAGCGAAAATGATTCATTGTCATGATATATGTGGTATAGTGTCGTCGGATCGCGGCGGTCGTTTGCAAGGTATATTTGAGAAAAAAAAACAGGCTTTATACAACGGCTTATTAAAGGATTTATGCCTGTGTGTAAAATTTCTGATGTGTAAATCAAATGCACTCTGTATAGGGTAAGAAGTATTCTAGTTATGCACGTTGGACAAAAAACGCGGCAGGTGACGATCAAAGGTTTCCAAGAGGGATCTTGTTATCACTTTTAGTCTTTTCTATCCATCATAAAGGAATCTACTATTTGATTGCGTACTTATTCATCAGCTGTCGTGTGGTGTGAATCGGTCATTCCTGCCTGACGGTCAATTCAGAAAACGTACATATATGCAAAGTGCCTGACTGGATAAAATGAAGATGCGCCTGTTGAGGAAACCAGACAGAGCCCAGAGAAAACCACTGTTCGTCGACAGCTAACTATCGTCTCCCGACTAAAGACTGGTTCGTCCGATGGCTGTATGAGAACATGGCCATCGGCCTTAAGTTCTCACTGGTGGTTCTCCGCCGTTCGGCACAGGTAGAGTTGAAAGGTGTTCGTCAGCCGGTATGCAGCATCATGAGTAGGCCTACACCCGAGACGCCAGTCAGCGGCGGTCATCCGCGGGGTGTATGAGGAGGCAGTACAAGAGAAACTCCTTTCTCAAAGAGCTTATTAGTTGTTGATTACTAATCAACATACAAGTCTTCAGCCAGGGCCTTTACCAAAATCTGCCCCATTGACTAAAATTGGACATTAATTCTTAAAGCAACCATGAAACAATTTTAGTGTTAACACTAAGACAGCTTTATCAAAGCTTTTGCAATGATGTGTCATCACATGTACTCTATGTAAGGATGAATGCTGGCCGTGTCAGGTAAATCAGTCTCCTGGACTGTAACAGAGCAATATAAATCATGAAATAAACATGGATGACTGTGAATATTGATTCTTTACTACCTGAATGTTCTACATTACAATGCTGTCACAATATACATAGTTATATTCTTTTCCAAAGGTAATCACATCTACAGAGGTATATACACCTGGGCCCCGTTGTTCAAAACTGTCTTAAGACTTCATACTAAGGTTTAACTTTCAGCTAAGTCTTCAGTTTATTAACCTGCCTGTAAATAATTGTGTGACACTATCATTAACCGTGAACTAAACCGTAGGCTGTTCCATTCAGTATCTGTAAAACTGTATTGATTAAAACTGTATCGCAAATATATTATATGACTTAATACCGGTATTAGCTAGTACACTTTTGAACAACCGGACCCTGTGTACCAAATTAAATCTTGTTGGGAAATTAATTTCTACCACATAAACTGACAGTTAGATGTAGTTTTGAAGTAATATTGTGAACAAAATGATATTAAACAAAAATCTCTTACAATTCAGTAACTCACTATAATTGATTTTTTTTTTTTTTTTTTTGATTGGTGTTTTACGCCGTACTCAAGAATATTTCACTTATACGACGGCGGCCAGCATTATGGTGGGTGGAAACCGGGCAGAGCCCGGGGGAAACCCACGACCATCCGCAGGTTGCTGGCAGACCTTCTCACGTACGGCCGCCAGCATGAGCTGGACTTGAACTCACAGCGACCGCATTGGTGAGAGACTCCTGGGTCATTACGCTGCGCTAGCGCTTTAACGGACTGAGCCACGGAGGCCCCCACTATAATTGAAGATAGAGAAATAAAAGCTAGAGATAATGTCTATTTACTTATTTATAACATAAAATATACAATGTACTTAAATGCTGCCCTTCCTATACAAGTTTTTACAATTTTTTTTTTTGTTACTATAATTCATGAAGCCTTGAGAATTCCTTGAAGTTTTATGTAATCTATTGTAATGAAATACAGAGAATACCAGTTACAAACACAAGGTTTTTCAATATTATTTACATTGTTATTACAGTCTAGTCAACAATATTTGGATGCCACATGATGCGACAAAAAAAAAACAAAAACAAACCATTTACAACTTGGTCACAAACCACTGTGTAAACAACCAGATATAACACATCCTATCACAGACACAGACGATTACAGAGTTTTATAGAAAAAATAATAAAAATATATATCAACAAGAGGTATTGTCTAATATACGTATATAAAAAGTAAGCATAAGCTGTAACATGTATGTGTAAGTATCACTGCGCAGTTAATGGTTTTATCATAAATACATGGCACTTTTTGTTTCAAAAAGATAAAGAGCCATAATAAGAAACTTATGGACGGATATCTTGCTCTAAAGAAAAAAAAAAAAAAAACCCACAAAGGAATTTCCCTCTGTTTGCCATGATGTAATATAAATAGTTATAGTCCATGTGATGATATTTTTTGTTCAATGTCCTACATTGTATTCAAAATAATGAATGTGTGTAATATTTCCCACAAATAAGTGTCCAAGATGCAGTGGTGTGAGAAATGGCACTAACATACAAAGGTATGACTTTGATGAAAACCATGAAGTCACCCAAAGATGGAATGTTATGTACCAGTCCAGGCATGGCCACTGACTCAGCAGAAAAAATACATGCCACATTCACTGAGTGTTTTTATATTAATATAAAATACCATTTTTGTAGAATTACGTACAATTACATATCAATACAAAATCTCTTTTCATTTTTTTTTGCCAGTGTTTGAAGAAGATATGCTTAACATGAGTTATGTCAAAAAAAAAAGCATACAAAAAGAAAGTCTTGCCCACGTCAGGCACACTCTGGTAACATTACAATAAGGTACAACAACGACCAAAATAATCCTCAGTTTGCTTACCACAAACTCTTTATCTTTTTCTTGTTTTCTTACCGCTCATAATGCTTTATCAAGCTATAGAGTGGCTTCCTATACCAAAATCATTCTATCATTCTATGAGGAAACATTGATTGTAACTGTTACATACATGTAAAACCTAGTTTTTCTCTCATTCGTAAACATTACCTCACATTTACATGAATTCTACAACCTTTTAAACCACCTTCGCAGCCAATAGTTTAAAACATTTTGAGAGAACTATGGAGTGTGGAGAAATAATTTGCACCATTTTATGAAGTTTGCATCATCAGTGACACAAATCAGTTTCCTTGTCATTTTCGTAACAAATGCACACATAAATTCTACAGAAAAAAAGTGCTTTCATGATTGAAAAGGTTGAAGATTTCAAGTATTTCAATATTGTTAAATGTCATACTGAAAAAATTTTTCACTAAATTTTCACAACTTAAGTGGTGAAGGAACAAGATCCTGCGGTACACCACCAACCTTTGGAAAGTTACTTCTGTCATGCACACCAAGACTGTTCAAACAGTCTCACAAACTTTGTCATTCTCTTATTGTCACCAAGGCCCCAAAAACAGTCAGAGCTAGGGAATCAAAAAATTCTCTGTCCAAGGTCGGAATTGAACCCACAACTTGTGATTGGAATACAGGTAACCACTCCACCATGACCCACTCCTACATTATTTCATATTAACCTCACCAATCTCTAAAAGGAATTGTTATCCATTTAACTACACGGTATAACAACAAGCTTGTGTGCCTTGATACCCAGTTATTATAGTTTAGTACATCAACAGTTACGGAATATTAAATGACTATATTATGTATATATGTCTATGTAGTTATACATGTACAACAGCAAGAAGTACAACTCAATACCACTGCTATTACACTACTAATAACGATATGTAGCATGCCTAAGAAGGAAAATTAACAACGCAGATTTTCTGTCAGCTGGGAGATGTCTCCAAACCTGCCTCTCCACAGCGCTCTACAATTGTCAGGGTTCCAGGTCAGCCTTTTTCACAGACACTTCCAAACAAATACACTGGAATAAAAAAAAATTGTAGTTTTCTGTAAGCCTAGTTGGTCAAGGTTGGAATGTTGTATGATATTCTACACGTTAATCTTAAGGGAAGAAGTAAGGCATTCAATGCAGAAATCGATTAAATCTAAATCAAAGAAAAGCAAACAAAAGAAAAAAGGGTCAGAAGAAACCGTATTCCGAACTGAATTTACTTGCATTCTTAGTTTCTCAAAATTTCTCAAATTCCCAATGATTCATCTGCGGTCAAATGTTTGGATTCTACGGTGATATTTATAGGATCATTAGGGCATTTCTTAACAAGCAGTTCCGGATGTGTCCTAACCAGCAAAGTTACAAAAAAGTTTTCTTCTTGGTAATTTCCTAAGGCCCCAGGGGCCAGTCTGGAAATTAAATATTGGAAAGTAATTTGCAGTTTTGACATCAACAGTGATACATGTAGCTGTCAAAAACAACCATGAGGGGAGAAGAGTTCACATGGGTCTGTGCAGCTAAGCCGGTAAGTTCAGCATTCACAACATTTCCAAGAACTTCTGGCCACTGACAGAAAATTTGCATAAAACAGAGGGGTAATTACATAAAATACACCTCATGAATGTTTTTTTTTTTTTTTTATCTGGACGTAACTTTCTTCAATTCTTTTGAAGCCATAATTTGTTTTCTGGCTCCATTTCATGCATCCGTTCATGTTCCAGCTTGCCAATGCACGTGAGTACACATTAAACGAGTAAAACTTCTTACAAAGATAAAAAAATAAAAATAGAACATGCCAATAAAATTTCCACTAGATGTGACATCTTGTAAAAACTTTGATGTCATCTTACACCCAGGCCTCTCATCAAATGAATGGCCCATGTCTGAAGATATCAAAGCTGACCAACAGTCTGGCCAGCCCAGGCAGAGAGTAATGAAATTATATCACTCTAGCTAAAAACTTGGCATCACATATTTGGCATTCAACAGCATGGTCTACATAGCCCACCTTAGAATGCAAGCATATGGTTTTCTGCAGTCTTTCTGTTGACACAGTCTTCATTTTTCTTCCACATTAAAGATTTGAATCAGCACGACTATACAATGCTGCTTTTGTTACAAGAAATGTTAACACAATGAAGTAAAGAGAATAGTTGTCTTACCTGCAGTCGTCTCCACCTGTACTGATGAGGTAACGATCGTCACAGGTAAATCTCACATTTGTCACATGAGCAGAATGGCCAACAAACATCTTGTGTGGAGCCTGCATGGAGAACGAGTTACGCACGTTACTAAACCATCAAGAGGTGTGCAACAAACACAAAATGGCAAACCCGTATGGTGCAAGAAAGGCTTCAGTTATATATTAAGACTTGTTGCAGACTTTTTGTCATTTTTTTGTCATCTTTCACAGACCAACTTTGTTTAAAATGATACTTTTGATGTCAACAACAAATTAATCAAACTTCAGAAAAAAATCTTAATTGCCCTTCAACGTTGACCAACCGATCAGAATCGAGCGAAGTGTGTCACGTGAAAAATGTTTAATTATTCTATGGCGTTTTACAATATAAGCTGTAATTCAACACACAACCCTATGCGTCAAGTGACAGTTGGGTAAAAAGGTAAATAAACTGCCACATAAAAGTTTCCTTCTTCGTCATACCCACATTGCCGTAATACTGTATTTCACCTGAAGCTTGGTGTGTAAAAATGCACCTTCAGAATAACATCTTATCTTAATTGATACTTTTGATGCCAACACTTAAGTTTTTCTGAAAAGAAAATGATCAAACTGAAACAGCAAGGTGGATGAATCAATCACAATCATACAAAGTCTTTTGTTCGAAAAATGCTAAACTTTGGGTGAAACATCGTACTTTTCACCCTTATTGATGTATTCTCTTGTCACAAATTTCACCACACACTTACATATTTTTCTGGGCATGGGAGTGAATTTGACAGCAAGGTACTCGTAGCAGGGCTCGAAGACTCGAGCAAAGTGGGATGTTAACTGCGAGCGCAGTTAACATCCCCTTTAGACGAGTCCTTCGGCCAGATACCCAGTACCTCCTGTCCCAACACACTGCCCAAGAAAAAACAGATTAAATCCCGGTTGCAACAACACTTCTGACACGTCAAACCTTACGTCGACTTGATCTCAGAACAAGTCAATCCTAAGCTGTGTTAAAAACTACATCACCCTCTACTGTTGTGCTGCAATACTTGTGAACTACTAGCCGCACGAATGTGGCTCAACTGATGTTGCAGAACACTTTGTTCTAAACATCAGAAACATTTTGTTCTAGTCTGCGTAAAACTGGTTTATATGAGACACAACACAACGAAAGTATGCCGAAGCGAAGAGCTTTCGTTAAAACACCAAGGATTTACTTGATCGACCCGTTGATCGGAATATAAAACTGAAGCTATAGTTGTATGCAGATATGATGCATCTGTTCATCAATGCATAAATCTACAAGGTCAGGGTTTACTACATAAGATTTAAGGCCGCTGTTAAGGTAGAATAGAGAGCGCCTCTCGGATCATTGCAGGAGTGTGTGAAGCTGTGCAAGCAGTAGCTTGCTACGGTAATACATTGTTAAATCTACTGTCAGCTTCACTCGTGGAGCTTGTGAACTACATAACATATGTACATAAACATCTTTGCATAACTATACAGGGGGCCTCCGTGGCTCAGTCGGTTAGCACGCTAGCGCCGCGTAATGACCCAGGAGCCTCTCACCAATGTGGTCGCTGTGAGTTCAAGTCCAGCTCATGCTGGCTTCCTCTCCGGCCGTAAGTGAGAAGGTCTGGCAACAACCTATGGATGGTCGTGGGTTTCCCCCGGGCTGTGCCAGGTTTCCACCCACCATAATGCTGGTCGCCGTCGTATAAGTGAAATATTCTTGAGTACAGCGTAAAACACCAATCAAATAAATAAATAAATAAACATCACTATACAGAAATAGCGATGTGTCACAGAGAAGGGTAATATGGTTGACGGATTTGTTTTAGGTGGGTTATGCTCCTCATTATTTCCATTTGTGAGCAGTACATTCCTGTCAACTTCATGACACAATCAACTGGTGAATTTACTGTGTCAGTCTTGAAACAGTTGTAAAATCATTTAACAAGAAAAGAATTTACACAAATCCACTCAGTTTCAAAACAACCTTGTCTTATTCATTAAGAGCTTTTGCCATTAGCTCCATGGAAATACCTTTCACAGGAATACGGCGTAAAACACCAAATAAATAAATAAATAAATCTCTTTCACAGTAATTAATCATGGCAGCATAAAGTGCTTTGTTGCTGAAACATTAGTCCACTACACCAAACAATGAACTAGGAAATGAAAACGAGTTTTGATTTGGGCAAACTTTCTTATTATTAACTACACACAAGGTGACAACAAAAGGTTTCTTTCTACTGATCTCCATTTGTGTGGGAGTCAAAATCTACATAATATGTTCTCTCAGATGATCATCCAACACATATTTATATAGGGAGTGTCATATACATGTAGGCTTCATGTAAGTTGACAAGAAAATGTAATGTAATTAATTAGCATCATCTATCCTATTTGTCAACAGTGGGGATTTCCAATGTAAACAGCCAGTGAACCATAAATTGATTTCTGCTTTGCTCTTATGCAAGGAAAATGCATGTTTATTAATGTTTTTTTTTAATTTCATTAAGAAGCAAGGATTCTCAATCAACCTGAAAAGAATTAATAGTATTTTCTATCTTGTTCCTTTAACAAGTGCCTCATGGTTACCACCCACCTTGTCCAGGTAGCCCAGGTGATTTTGTTGAAGACATCCTTTTCTTCCGCCAGCTTCCCACTCGGTACAGCAAACACCTGCTCCACATAAGCACCTGTTCCTACCTGTAACACACACAAACAGTTTCATAATGACACTAATGGCAAACTGACAAGGTGTCAAAAGGTTGGCGTTATACAACACTCCTACATCATAGTTGCACGGCAACAGAAAAAAAATACATTCTCTTCAAGGTCAAATTAGCACACGTAGCAGAGCTGATACTTGAGATCCAACTCATTTTCCGGCTGAAGCAAAAAAAGTATACAGGAGAGTTACATTTAGATGTAACTACAATTATGCACTTTGTTTCATTTGCACTGTGAATATGTATCAGATCAAGTTGGCAAGTTGTGGCATCACAGTCTATGTAGTTCTGTGCAAAGAATAAACTCCAGAGAGTTACAGCCAATAACAGCCATCTGAGTTAACATTTTATACATGAAACAAACAACCATTCTGAAAGAATTGCATCTGCAACACGTTCCCTTACGGTTTGCCTTAACTTTGTTGAGAATGGAAAAAACTGTCCGAAATTCACACGTGATTTGTAAGTCTGTGAAAACATCCACAAATTTTTTTGAAACTACCAAACAAATGGTAAACGATAGCCTGCTGAAGTGTAACTGGAGCTTAAAGCAGTACATGGTTGTTGGTTGGTTGTTTTTTCCTTACACAAACTTGGGGGCAATATGATCATGCATTACCATTTGAGTCTAACAAATAAATCAAGCAAACCGCCCAATAACATTACCTAGCAATGAACAGCATAAGATTGTGCTTGCCCTAAAACACTGACTCGTCAGCAGAGGAGTCCAGCTGGATCACAAAACTGGGGGGTTCTAAGTAACAGATCTAGCAGAAAATCACATGACATTGTGCTTACCACATATCTGATGTCAGCAGAGAACCACATAACACTGTGCATACCCTCACATACTGACTGTCAGTACAGAGCCACATAACATTGTGCTTGTCCTCACACACTGACTGTCAGCAGAGAACCACGTACATGTAACATTGTGCTTAACCTCACACACTGACTGTCAGCACAAAATGACATAACATGGTGCTTACCCTCACACACTGACTGTCAGCTGAGAACCACGTACATGTAACATTGTGCTTAACCTCACACACTGACTGTCAGCACAAAATGACATAACATGGTGCTTACCCTCACACATTGACTGTCAGCTGAGAACCACGTACACGTAACATTGTGCTTAACCTCACACAATGACTGTCAGCACAGGATCGCATAACATTGTGCTTGCCCTCGCATACTGACTGTTAGCACAGAACCGCATAACACACATTGTGCTTAACCTCACGCAATGACTGTCAGCACATAACCACATAACATTGTGCATACCCTCACATATTCACTGTCAGCACAGAACCACATAACATTGAGCTTACCCTCACATATTCACTGTCAGCAAAGAACCACATAACATTGTGTTTGCCCTTGCATACAGACTGTCAGCACAGAACCACATAACATTGTGCTAACCCTCACATACTAACTGTCAGCACAGAACCACATAACATTGTGCTTACCCTCACATATTCACTGTCAGCACAGAACCACATAACATTGTGCTTGCCCTTGCATACAGACTGTCAGCACAGAACCACATAACATTGTGCTAACCCTCACATACTGACTGTCAGCACAGAACCACATAACACACATTGTGCTTAACCTCACGCAATGACTGTCAGCACATAACCACATAACATTGTGCATACCCTCACATATTCACTGTCAGCACAGAACCACATAACATTGAGCTTACCCTCACATATTCACTGTCAGCAAAGAACCACATAACATTGTGTTTGCCCTTGCATACAGACTGTCAGCACAGAACCACATAACATTGTGCTAACCCTCACATACTAACTGTCAGCACAGAACCACATAACATTGTGCTTACCCTCACATATTCACTGTCAGCACAGAAACACATAACATTGAGCTTACCCTCACATATTCACTGTCAGCACAGAACCACATAACATTGTGCTTGCCCTTGCATACAGACTGTCAGCACAGAACCACATAACATTGTGCTAACCCTCACATACCAACTGTCAGCACAGAACCACATAATACTGTGCGTACCCTCACATACTGACTGTCAGCACAGAACCACATAACATTGTGCTAACCCTCACATACTAACTGTCAGCACAGAACCACATAATAATGTGCATACCCTCACATACTGACTGTCAGTACAGAGCCACATAACATTGTGCTTGTCCTCACATACTGACTGTCAGCAGAGAACCACATAACATTGTGCTTACCCTCACATACTGGCTGTCAGCAGAGAAGTCCAGCTGGATGACAAAACTGGGGATTCCATTACAGTATCCAACACGGTTAAGAGCAGGACCCTGGCTGATGTCGTAGATATCCACATACTTATCCTCTGTCCCCACTACCAGGTATTTCCCATTTGGGCTGAACCTGTGTCCCAAGAAATATAAACACAACAACAGAAATTAAAAGATCTACTATTCCATGCAAACATTTTAGATACAATGTTACAAACAGCATAACATAATCTGAGATGTTCATATGTATTAAAGCTAAAGTGTAAATTTAAAGTTTTCTGTTTCAAAATTGAATATCATTTGTACACAATAAGCAGAAAAATAAGGTAAATGCTCGTGTAGTTTAATACCAAAATAATATCATTATATATTACAAAGAATACACTTTGAACTTTCAATAATCCATTTGTTCTGTATTTTTTTTTCTTTTTAGGGATCAACTTGTTTCTTACAGACGAGAAAAAATTCAAAATTTGATAATGGAGTAAAACTGTCTAACCTTAAGTCATTAACAGACCCGGCCCGGTCCCTTCGTTTGCCCCACATCTTTAGGCCATTACTGTTGAGAACAATGACTTCTCCATTTTGGAGGCCAACCGCAATGAGCTCTCCATCATGGCTAAAGCAAACAGATCTAGCGGGTCCCACCACCAGCTTGGCCACAGATGTCTGTAACATTCAAGGAAACCATGAGAGAGGCAGAATCTGGAAAGTTCTAATCACTGATTATCTCACAGTGCATCTGCATGATTGAGAGTTGCCATTCACCGGTCTTTTGATTATCATATTGATACTCCGAAGAATACATGTACAAGTATGTATGCTTGGGTTTTCACGTGGTACTTAACAATTTTTGAGTCATATAACAAGGAAGAATCATTAGGTGCGTGTATATACTATATATCTTCTTGTAGGAGGACAAGTCCAAAGTGCTGCCGCCACTGACGTATCATGCCAAAGACACCATACCTGACACCCTACTCACTCACATTACACTAACAATGGGACAACCTCTCTCCTTGCTGTAACCCCTCAGTGCTAAGTGACAAGCAAGTCAGCAACAAGCACAATCTTTAAAGTCTTTGGTATGACCCGATCTGGGTTCGATCTAACCACTAGGCCACTGCAGTGGTTCATATTCCAATGAAGAGGACCTGCAAGGTTGCATAGGTTACAAGATCTTCCCATTATAACATGCTCCAGGTAATGAACTTTCCTCACTATCAACCATGGTAAATGAATTTTAACCTTAGACTTGTAAAGTGTATCCCATGATTCACTGTATTGATTGTGGTTCTTACTGAAGAGCATTGGCCCTGATCAGGGGATAATATAGAAGTTCCAGTCTGTAATCCACAAGCCCACATTTCACTGAGCAGTTAGTCTATGCTCCTGCCACCAACAGATCATGTTTTCCTCAGTTTTAATCATAATGAATTCAGTACATAGAGGATTACTTCACAAAAGGAGCACCTTGATTGTTTTATGATCACCATTTTATGATGAAAAAGAATTCACTAGAAAACTCTGGAGATTGAAGAGCGTGAGCATGACCACCCAGTAGCTTTACACATGTGGAGTGGCATGTCAAATATCTATTAATATGCATGCGGAACTATGTTTTCTACGTTTACTGGAGGTGTTCTTGATTGCAAAATGCAGGAAAGGTAACTCTTCTGCAATAGGAAGAGAATGACAAACTTGATTCAAATTATACGGATGGTTGCTGACAGATATTTCTCATTGAAATCCATTTGTAGCACAAATACACATGTACACATAAATGTTGCATAATGAGGGCTCAGAATAGACAACTGTTAACAAGATAATGTTGTGACATGACTTCCACGTTACCCGAACAACTGTTCGTTGTTTTCAGGAATGCAGTGTACATTATCATATTTGTACTAACTGGTATGAGCGTGGATCGAGTGTTTGGAATCTACTAGTTAGCAACAGTCACCCCCTGACTTCATACTTTCTTCATTTTAATTCATGGCTATAATTATATTATATTTTAGCAATTAGGAACCATAACCAGGGCAATGAAATGGGCGGCAGGCTAATCACACACTTCTGTCATCTTGCCACTAACTCAGCCCGTGAGAAAGTAAACAACAGTACCGTCGGCCGAAACTTTTTATCATTTAGCGTACCAACATCTTATCCATTTATACTATGTCCAGGTCTCTTACCAGATGTTATTTTTGCACTTCTGTTTTTTCCTGTAAAGCAATTAGCTGGTCAACAAATATGACAATGACACACAAGATAATAATATGTATATTGGGACTGACTAAATACGTAATGGATACAATCCGGTTAAAAGCACACCTGAAAAAGTAAAACTACAGCAGCAAAGTTTACACTGATCAGAACGAAACTATTTAATGTCCTGATTACCGGGAATGACAACTCACCTTAGTTTGTAGATCCCAGAGTCTGACAGACCCGTCATAACTAGCAGTGATGAACTTAGGCTGGCTGGGGTGAGGATACAGGCCCCAGACCTCCCCTTCTCCATGGGCAGAAACAACCACCTGAGCAGAACCACCCTTCTCCCCTATCTCCACCACAGAATTCTCTTTTGTACCCACCAAGATCTTACCCTGTTAAAAAAACAACAGAAAAATATAAGGCTTTATGTTGATTAATGAATTTTTTTCTCTAACCTCAAGATTTCCTTGAGATTAACAACAGCAGTCTGGGTCAGCAATTCAAACAATGATAAAAATGTTCTATCCCGAATATGTAAGCCAAATAACGATTATACTGTTTTACCCAGAACAAATAAACCCCAAATCACAATGATACTGTTTTACCCAGAACATATAAACCCCAAATAACGATGATACTGTTTTATCCTGAACATATATACCCCAAATAACGATGATACTGTTTTACCCTGAACAAACAAACTCTAAATAACGATGATACTGTTTTACCCAGAACATATAAACCCCAAATAACGATGATACTCTTTTACCCAGAACATATATACCCCAAATAACAATGATACTGTTTTACCCTGAACACATAAACTCTAAATAACAATCAAACTGTTTTACCCAGAACATATAAACCCCAAATAACCATGATACTGTTTTACCCAGAATGAATAAAACCCAAATAATGAGGACACTGTTTTACCCATAACATATAAAACCCCAAATGACGATGACACTGTTAGTTAGGACTTAGGTTTGAAAGAAACCCTGACAACAAATATCAACTTCACTTCAAAACAGTTGCAATGGAGTATTAAAGGAGGACTTTACATTTATCTATGTATGGGCAAAAAGTTGATAAAATCACACATGGAATTACTTCTGCATAGATTTGATTACTGCTGACTTATTATCCTTTTCAAAGGGTCGGAATTCCCTGTAATAATGAGTACTAACGAAACTTAAGGGAACTTACCTTACACCTACAGACAGATTTGACGACGGATGATTTGCTGCCCTCCTCTAGAAGAGGGAATGCACGGCATCTCTTCATTTCTTGGTCCCATAACTTCACAGGTCCGTTGTCCTTCACCCTGCAGGTAGCAACAGCTTAAGCATCATCCAGATAAGGGTTTAATTATTTTTTTATTTATGTACTATGATTACTCGGTTTTACTTATCTGGTGGCGGTTAGATTTATGGGTGGAGGAAAGATTGTTCGATATATATCACCAAAATATATAAAGGATAGGTTCTGACATAACCGTTTACTTTGTTATATATTTAATGATAGGTGTCTGTGATATATAAACTGGTTTCAGTAGCATTTGTAAAACCTAAAACGATAGAATGATTCACAACTAGAACAGACAAAATCACAACTACACTAAAAGTTTGTTCATGGGAATCCCAAATCCAAAGCTTCACAAGCACTAATTTTACTCGTGCTTACCCTGGTTCCTTGCCCCCTGTGACAATAAGCCCATCCCTCAGGGTGGTAAACATGGTGAAGACAGGACCAGAGTGAGCCTTCTGCACCAGTCTCACCAAGGTGGTGTCCTTCCACACAAACACATCTCCGCTCAGCGATCCCGTGTATGTCATGTTGTTCTGAACATACACAGAGAGTTCAAATGAATAAGTTTTCAAACAACTTTGAATGTTCAAAACAAAAAACAAATGAAACGAAAAAAATGAAAAGCCGGACATATGAAATGGTTTCTTTTTTCGTGTAAGGACATACAGACATAAATTCCAGGATCAAGCCCTGGTCAAATTAATCAACATGCTTGATTTCCCATTTTTATACATCATTTTCAACATCACACATTATGAATAACCTCTCATATCTCATGAACAGAAAATTCTTATAAATCATAATGCTTTTAAGTGAAAATCAAGAATGGCTCTAAGCGAAGGTAACACCAGAGATGTAATTACATTGTAGCTATAAATTTCATTATTAAGACATTTAGAGCCTGTAGATGTGTCACAACTTACAGCCCCAAATGCCACAGACAACATGGTCTGCATCCTCTGTGCGTCTCCACCCATCCCAGCATCTGTCAGAATCCCACGCTTCCCCACCAGCTCACCCCCAGCCACCGTCCAGAACTTCACATGGCGAATCCCAACTGTCACAAACTGCGTGTCAGAGTCGGGGCGGAACTCCGCGTGAAATATCCGGCTGGAATGGCCAGGAGTCATTGCAACTTTTGCACCTAAGAATGAGAATAACATATATGTTTCATTATTGTGTTCAATGTTTAAACTAATCGATCAAGACTTAACTGAATACTTCTTTCTTGGTACTTTTTTTCTCTTGTAAGATAACGGTGAAAGATAATATTAAAGAACAGAAGATGATTAGGGTTTAATCCACACTGGTAGTATTTCAGCCATATCATGGAGGAACAGTCAATTAATAAGAAGCAATCCATTCCCTTCCCCTTCCTTCCAGTGCCTTTAAGCCTTTCAAGTTTTCCAATTCATCTTGTTAACAGTTAACACCGATGAAGAGAAGATAAATGATATGGATATGCTACAACTATGACATGAGTAGCGTGCCCTAAGTCACAACTATAGTAAGTTATAAATGACTAGTGTAGCATGCCCCAAGTCACAACTATAGTAAGTTATAAATGACTAGTGTAGCATGCCCCAAGTCACAACCATAGTAGGTTATAAATGACTAGTGTAGCATGCCCCAAGTCACAACCATAGTAGGTTATAAATGACTAGTGTAGCATGTCCCAAGTCACAACCATAGTAGGTTATAAATGACTAGTGTAGCATGTCCCAAGTCACAACTATAGTAAGTTATAAATGACTAGTGCAGCATGCCCCAAGTCACAACTATAGTAGGTTATAAATGACTAGTGTAGCATGCCCCAAGTCACAACCATAGTAGGTATAAATGACTAGTGTAGCATGCCCCAAGTCACAACTACAGTAGGTTATAAATGACTAGTGTAGCATGCCCCAAGTCACAACTATAGTTGGTTATAAATGACTAGTGTAGCATGCCCCAAGAGACAACTATAGTAAGTTATAAATGACTAGTGTAGCATGCCCCAAGTCACAGCTATAGTAGGTTATAAATGACTAGTGTAGCATGCCCCAAGTCACAACTATAGTAAGTTATAAATGACTAGTGTAGCATGCCCCAAGTCGCAACTAAAGTAGGTTATAAATGACTAATGTAGCATGCCCCAAGTCACAACTATAGTAGGTTATAAATGACTAGTGTAGCATGCTCCAAGTCACAACTATAGTAAGTTATAAATGACTAGTGTAGCATGCTCCAAGTCACAACTATAGTAGGTTATGAATGACTAAGGTAGCATGCCCCAAGTAACAACTATAGTAGGTTATAAATGACTAGTGTAGCATGCCCCAAGTCACAACTATAGTAGGTTATAAATGACTAGTGTAGCATGCCCTAAGTCACAACTATAGTAAGTTATAAATGACTAGTGTAGCATGCCCCAAGTCACAACCATAGTAGGTTATAAATGACTAGTGTGGCATGCCCTAAGTCACAACTATAGTAAGTTATAAATGACTAGTGTAGCATGCCCCAAGTCACAACTATAGTAGGTTATAAATGACTAGTGTAGCATGCCCCAAGTCACAACTATAGTTGGTTATAAATGACTACTGTAGCATGCCCCAAGTCACAACTACAGTAGGTTTTAAATAACTAGTGTAGCATGCCCCAAGTCACAACTATAGTAGGTTATAAATGACTAGTGTAGCATGCTCCAAGTCACAACTATAGTAAGTTATAAATGACTAGTGTAGCATGCCCCAAGTCACAACTATAGTAGGTTATAAATGACTAGTGTGGCATGCCCTAAGTCACAACTATAGTAGGTTATGAATGACTAGTGTAGCATGCCCCAAGAGACAACTATAGTAGGTTATAAATGACTAGTGTAGCATGCCCCAAGAGACAACTATAGTAGGTTATAAATGACTAGTGTAGCATGCCCCAAGTCACAACTATAGTAGGTTATAAATGACTAGTGTAGCATGCTCCAAGTCACAACTATAGTAAGTTATAAATGACTAGTGTAGCATGCCCCAAGTCACAACTATAGTTGGTTATAAATGACTAGTGTGGCATGCCCTAAGTCACAACTATAGTAGGTTATGAATGACTAAGGTAGCATGCCCCAAGTCACAACTAAAGTAGGTTATAAATGACTAAGGTATCATGCCCCATGTCACAACTACAGTAGGTTATAAATGACTAGTGTAGCATGCCCCAAGTCACAACCATAGTAGGTTATAAATGACTAGTGTAGCATGCCCTAAGTCACAACTATAGTAGGTTATAAATGACTAAGGTAGCATGCCCCAAGTCACAACTAAAGTAGGTTATAAATGACTAAGGTATCATGCCCCAAGTCACAACTATAGTAGGTTATAAATGACTAAGGTATCATGCCCCAAGTCACAACTATAGTAAGTTATAAATGACTAGTGTAGCATGCCCCAAGTCACAACTAAAGCAGGTCATAAATGACTAGTGTAGCATGCCCCAAGTCACAACCATAGTTGGTTATAAATGAATATGCAACCTGTACAAAGATGCACTACAAACTAACATCCAAACATCCGTCAGCTTTCACAATCCTATGTTGTGAATTTGCCATGACATTCGCCGGAATAATATGCTGATCAAAAAACGAGCTGGACAGAAAATACTGACCATTATATGTTCCCCACCCAACCCAAGGCCCTTAACTCATTTGCTACCTCAACGTCATACAGCCCTCGCTACTGCAACCCTGTTCACCGCAACCCTGTTTTTGTTTCATGATTTTTGGATAATTCAACCATCAGATTTTCGGTGGCAGTTGGTATTTTTGCTCTGTGAAGTGTGTAAACATTACTTGATCTCTTTATTAGAACTGTGTATCTCTTGATGTGAGTAAAATTGCCTTTCCGTAGTTCGCGTTGGTGTTCTTACTGGCACAGTTTCTGATTGTTCAGGTTTGTGTCTCTCGTTAATTCTGGAGCGTAGTAGACTCAAAGTTAATTCCTCTTCGTGGAAGAATCTTCTGTGTCAATGCTAACATCTGAAACCGAAATATCGGAATCCTCCCAATTGGAGTCGGAATCCTCCCAAAGGTCTTAAAGCCCTCAAAATTGTCATCTGTACTTGAGTCAGCAATTTTGGGAAATGCCTCCAAAAAAGTCATCAAATGTCCTCTACATTCTTTTGTGCCTTTTTATCGCTTGCAACCAATGAAAATCTATGAACACCACTTGTGTGGTTTCCATAGGGTCTCATAAGGCAGTATTTGATTGGTTTAGCTCCCAAAAAATCCCAATTTCCATGCAAATATAGACCAGTCAGAGACAGTGTATTATGTGGCTTGAGCCGCTCGCGGGGAAATGAGGTGCAGTCAAATGTGTGGCTTGAGCCGCTCGCAGGGACCAAGGAGTATGGTTAGGCTGCAGCTTAAGCCGTTCCCAGTAGCGAAAGAGTTAAAATGACTCTACGTGACATAATGTATGTAAATATATTTTTCCCACATCAGACCAAAACATCTGGTTTTCATGTATACATGTATATTCCCATATCCAACAGCCGATTTGTTTGCTGACTAGGTTATCTCCCTTTGCTCAGTTGTGAAAACAAAAGTTATAATGGTTTACCTTTACATCAGTCGTCTGCCGTATTGGTTGGTGTATTGCAGGATGAACTTGTTACATGGTAACCCAGTGATAGAATACACGCCGACACCTGCCCCAGTATGAGGGTTACTGATCTATATACTTCCATATCCTACCACTTAGTAATCAATTTCCACCACAGCTGCATGGCTATGAAGAAATTCTCTAACATGAGCATACCTTCTTGCCATCTCCATACAACAATGTTGTGTTCATCCTCCAGACCCACTGTGACCAGGTACTTCCCTGTACTTGAGAAGTCCACACAGCATACGCCTTTTGAGTGGTCACCACGAATCACTGACAAGGTCTCCTTTGTAGCTGCATCCCAAATATGGACTGAAGGGGTGTTGCCAATTTGTCCTGTGGCAACTATGTTTTTGTACTTGGGGTGCTGATTGGTTGTTAGGGAAATGATGTCATCTGTGTGCTCTAAATAAAAACTCTGACTTCCTGGAAAAGAATAAAGAATTGAAACTAGAATTGCAATCAGTTTTACGGCTTTCAAGCCTGTCTTTCAAGCCCTCAGCTCAACTTTTGTCGCAAAACTATTCAAAACAGGAAGAAAAAACAACAGATTCATGATGAGCAGCACAAACTTTACCAAGTTGAGTTTTCTTCGTTTTCAATTTCAAAAATTTTTGGTCACGTGACAAATATGCAAAGTAGCAAGGTTATAGGCTATAGGCATGGGCTCTGCAATTTAAATTTGCCTAATTGCATTCTATCAGCGTATGAAATTCCAAGTGAATCAATCAGCCGTTCTTGAGAAGAAGACGATTAAAGATTTTTTCAGATGTCAATATTGCGGCAAAAGTATGTCACTCAGATAGTTCTAAACAGTGCAAAAAAAATTTCCCATGCACATCCTCTACAAAGCATGCCAGTTGCCAACTGAATCAATGTTAAAGCAACAGCCTGAAAAATTTACGTTTCAAACAAATGATGGTGC
The DNA here is from genome assembly GCF_032854445.1 of Liolophura sinensis. NCBI lineage: Eukaryota > Metazoa > Mollusca > Polyplacophora > Chitonida > Chitonidae > Liolophura > Liolophura sinensis. The sequence goes on from NC_088300.1 coordinate 32,378,099, forward strand.
CATTTACACTCATCTGCAAGAAAACTACTGATCGAAGTTCAAATCGGTCTCCACCTTGCAGAAAGAGCAAGTCTTGAGCTACAATTAGGTGAAATTTTCAGATTTCTAGCTCTCAACGTTCTCAAGTTACATCCCATTAAAATTACGTAACTATGTTTAAGTTTTTTGACTGTATCTCAAAACCGTACCAAGATGGACAAAAAACCAAAGGCAGATTTGGAATCAGTGGCCAAAAATACACAAGAATACATCAAAAACAAACTGAAATTTCAAAATTAGTTGTGACATCACAATTTCGACCAATAGCACGCTTACGCAGTTTTTAACTAAAGTAAGTGACTTTCTCAAACTTATTGTTACGCAGAACTGTCTACCTGCATATCAAATTTCAAAACAACCCATTCAGCGGTTCTTAAGAAGAAGAAGTTTAAAGGTTTTACACTAAAAATCAAATATGGCCACCAAACCACGTGATCTAGAGAAAAGGCCCAGGACACTACTTCAAGTACGGGGGAATTTTACTGCAAAATTTCCCGTCAATCGGTTAAACAGTCTGGGTAGTAGCTTTCCCATAAAATCCATGGAATAGTAATATTAATATTCCGAATAAGAGGCTTTCCAGGCTTTTAACTTGGAAGAATAAAAATACATACCAATATTCATTGAACATTTATTTTATGTAGTTCAGCTTTTATATATACCTACATGTCAGATTACATGAAAGAAAAAAAGCAGACTAAAACTGGAATACAATCTGGGGAGCAACTTCATCATTTCTACACCATCTCACACATGAGTTGATGTAACCGATAAAAATATGATGTGCACAGCAGAAAAGTGTGTCACCTGTAGAGAGATTCTGCACAACGCCTGCACCGGCTGTGTGGAAAACGATCTCTGCTCCATCATTGATGTAGAACAGGTTATTCCTGGAGTCAAACCCACGGTAACCGTGAACATATTCCAACTGCAGGTCCTGGTAAAAACACAAACTCAACATCATGTCATCAGTAACTATTAAAGGAGAAGAGAACGTAAAAACGATGCCAAAATCACATCAAAGAGCATCAAAACTTATTTGCAAATATGATCTTTATCATTTTTTTGGATCTTTTGAAAAGGGTATTTGAAAATATTTTTGTATGGTGGGTATTTGGGACCAACTTTTGGTATTTATTGTTGTTGCATAATAATGTTCTAAATAGGGATGTGATGCTTGTCTAATAAATTTATTTGAATGTAAATTTGTTGTTTAAATTGAAACATATGCATTTAACCTAAATTATGATAATATTTATGAACATATTAAAAACATAAATATGATCCAAATTGAGGTTCAATACATTTTTTAGCTGAAAAGAACAAATTCTAATGAAAAAATATTTATTAAGCCTGTGTTACATCCTCATTTATGACATTATTAAACAAAGACTACAAATAACACATGGTGGTTTCAAATACCCACCATACAAAAATTATTTTCAAAAGTCTTTTTCTGCTTAAGGAAAAATGAGAAAAAATATTGAAGATCACATTTTGGAATAACTCTTCACACTCTTCCATCTGAACTTTAGGTCATTTTTATGTTTTCTCCACGTTTTAGCTGATAAGTCCAGCTGTTTCACTGGCGGTTGTGATAAAGCAACATATCTACATGTAATTTACATCACCAAAGCTAAGGCCAGCTAAAACATTTGCTTTTGTGGGATTTGAACTCACGTTTCAGGGAGTCTACAAGAACAGTTGTAGCTACTGTGTTATAAAGATGAAGAAAAAAGATATGAAGACAAAACCCTTGTCTTAGAAGCCATAACATGTACACTGAGTATGTCATTATCCCAAGAGGCCTCTCAAATGTCTAAATGAGACATTAAGACATCATTAAAACAGTATTTTAATGATGTCAAGCGTTCCCCTCTCAGCTCATCGTCACATTAATTTATTTGTTTATTTATCTGACTGGGATTTAACTCCATACTCAGGACTATTTTACTTATACGACAGCGGCCTGCATTAGGACGAAAGAGCCCAAGGGAAATCTACGACCATCCACAGGTTGCTGGTAGACCTTCCCACATACGGCCGGAGACGAAGCCAGCATGAGCTGGACTTGAACTCACAGAGCCTGCATTGGTGAGAGGCTCCTGGGTCATGGCACCACACCAGCGGGCTAACCCCCTCGTCACATTAAAGTAGACATTACAGTAGAAACTGATAGATTGTACCATTGTAGACGTTGCATGACAAACAAATTTTGATGTAACAGCTTCATACTAGCGCCATCTGAAGGAATTAAAAAATGTGCCGCTGCCTCCCCATTAGATCTATTTCAGGCGCAGTTTCAAAGGTACCACAGATATTATTATTGTGAAACGTATATATTACAGTAACTAAACTGATATTTGGTAAGAATGAGGAATCAATTTGTTTCACTATAACTCACTGTAACTTGTGTAGTTTTTCTGCGCTTGCCTCCAGCAGCTGGTGGAGGATCTGACCTTTGAACTTTGGGAGGTTCTGGGGCTCCTCGGCTGACAGCTGGCCTAACACATCAATAAAAAGGATCATATAAGAAGCTAATCTCTGCCATATTTTGAAACATATTGGCACTTCAATGTATACATGAACTTTACTATGTGATTCAAAAGTAAGAACAGTTTTATTTATCTTTTTACTCTGAACTTGTATATTTAATATCGACCATACAGTAATAAAAACTTATGTTCAATTAATTTTCATAGATGATACAACAAACGTGGTAAAAGAATCCCGAGAAACAACAAACCCATCAAAAGAGGGGAAAAAATAGTCCTTTTTTTTTCGCAGATTTTATATAAAAGTATCAGGTGACTTTAAGTGTATTCAGGCAGCCATATTGAGTTCAAATCTAATTTACCTGTAGATTATACATTTGGCACATGGAGTAAACCACTACCTTTTGGTAACAAATTGACAAATTTCTACACATATCACATACAAGTTTTCACATACAAATTTTTAACAAATCTTCATGTTAGACACCCTGAATGGGTCTATGAGTACTGTTGGTCACTTCCGGCCACCTACAGGTTGGCCTTGAGCACAGTAGAAACAGTGGATGCACTTATTCATGGTTGGGACTGAATCAACACCTCATGTGTCCTAGCAGCTGAAAGATGTACCACTAAGCCAGTACCTGCCCCCATATGTGAATTTATATATGACAGCAAGGCTACCATAGAGCTCACCTGTAGTATATTGTAATCTGTGGAAATTAATATTCATCAACAATGAAACATCCCTCTAGTGTTGTGCTTTACATGCATGCAAAACCTCGGCTCATTATACATTACTTTTTGAGATACCATTCATAAGATTTACACAATACACTAAGTCATAAATTTTGTAATTTACCTTACATGTGATCTACAGGCTACGTAATGCTTCATTGATTGAACACCCCCCTCATGATATTATGCTCTTTACATGTATGTGTGTAAAACCTCAGCTCAATATATGCAATACTTTTTAAGATATCGTCCCTAACATTTACTTCAATTTTGCTTTCCCTGTGATTGGATGCGCCCACCAATATTCTGGGGTATGACTTTGTACAGGTGAGCTAATAGTGTAAATAATATACATATTATATTGTCCCTGTATGTGTATTACTTTGCTGTAGTCTCTGTCTCCTGTAGGTGAGGTTTCACCCCTATCTTCTCCCTGATAGGGTTGGCATAGATCTTCATACTGTAATCCATGGTGCTCTCTCTTTCCACATCACTGTCATACCCTACAACAACGACAACACATAAATCTCCACTATATAGACTGTATTCGAGAAAGCATTAAAACAGGAATGTTTTGAGTTCGACTTCTTTTTAAAAAAGTTTTACTCTGTGATGTGACCTGACACCAGTGTTAATATGCATTGATCACATTTATTATAACATGCACTTGTGAAAAAATTTCACAGAATTAATTTAGAGTACATGATCTTCAGAGAAAACAGGAAGTTCCTCACTGAAAGAAGTGTCATTTGTGCCTCTGTAACATGGTGAGACAGGTGGTCGGTAATTTAATGTCAAGGCTACCTAACATTTTTAACAAGTCACATGATACAGTAGGACTGTTATTACCTTTAATGACAAAAGAACAATTCGATGTTTTTCAAAATCATATTGAAAACAACAATGTGTATACAAAAAGCTGTCAAAAAAATTGAGTTTTTGAAGAAAAAAAGTGATAGAAAATGACATAATTGAAAAGTTTCGTGGCCACGTACCTCCCTCCCCCTCAGACTCATCGTCTGACTCGTCACTCTCCCCCTGGGTGGAAGCACGCTCAGCCGGGTACACATGTGACCACACCATGACCGCTGTGTCAGACCCACCCACCGACACCAGGTACTTGTCATTGTGCGTCCAACGTACGTTTGTCACATGCGCACTGTGACCTATGTACTTCTTGAACTTAGCAAATTTACCCTGAAGCAGTATGTTATACACAGAATTTACACAAACTGGTGTCATAATTATGAGTCTGATTGCTATATATATAGAAGGTATACAAACAGAATGTCATAATAACATTTAACATTAATGTGATATGCATTATGTAATGTGTGTATACACACAATGTCATCATGACATTATGAATGCAATATACAGAATGTAGACAAACAAAAATGCAAATTCCTGATGACAATTACATTTACAAATGAAAAATGCAGAATATAGACAAACAAAATGACTTATATGTAATTACACTACAACAGTATTATATTATGATAGTAACTCTTTCTTTATTGTCTAAAACTGAATAACACAAATATTTACTCGTGATTTGCCCAGAAACTGCTTCACTGAATGAAGTGTGCTTTGCTACATGTGTGTTTGCAATAATGTTTCAAGCCAGACAACATTGTAGCATACCAAATAAAAGATAGACATATCTGTAATGCTGCCTCACTGGAATGCCATGCTGAAAACATCAGCAACTATCACAAGGACACTGATCTGACCAGTATTTGGCTACCCCCTGAACATAAGTGCCAGGTAAGGATGCAAGGATCCCACAAGAACATCTAATATACAGACATATTTATCTCTTATGCATTAAATGACTTTGAAATGTAGACATCACAAAGATATCTAATAATCTGACTCCATATGAATATCTGCTTTTTTGTGATAAATCCATTTTATTGTTAAATTAAATCCAATTTCATGTTAAATGAACATACCTTTGCTGGATACTCAAACAATTTGACAAAGCCAAAGTCGTCGCCTGTTGCCAGCAAGCGTCCATCACGGCTCAGGGCAGAAGCATTGACGTCTGTGACGTCACATTTGGGTGGCCACACTCCATCACAGGTCAGACCCAGAACACATGTCCAGCTGTGCCACTTTTGTTTCTCAACTTCAGCGCTTTTCAATGTGATACGCTTTCCCCTGGGTGCCTCAAAAAACAGTTGCTCCTTTGCTCCAGAATTAGTTACCAGTAGTTTACCTGAAAAACACATCATGATCATTTGAAGACAACCAATTGGTTGATTACCTGAAGTCCAAGATTAATGCCCCTTCCATGTGGCCAAATCAATTTCATCCTGCTGTGTTATACTTCTTTACCAAATGGTACCACTAGTCTCTCCATCTCGCCTAACACTCAATCCAAGCTTGACACATGAGCATGAAGTAAAATTCTCTGAAGTGGGCTACAAACAGCAATAATTTGAAGCCTCCATTCAGGATTCATTTTCAGTTAGATTTTCGGCCAATGGTAGGTGTAAGTTTAAGTGACGTAGTACTGCAGATATGGAGTTAATCCGCGCAAAATTTACAGACAGACAAACAAATGGACAGACAGACTTAAAGACAGACAATGCTATTCCATAATATAACTTGCCATTCATGAATGAGTGTTTTCATGATTTTAAATTTTTAATCAGGACAAGAAATGAATTGTGCCACTGCTGGTTAGACATACATGTACATGTATTTTATGTTCTTGTTAGACATACATGTACATGTATTTTATGTTCTTGTTAGACATACATGTACATGTATTTTATGTTCTTGTTAGACATACATGTACATGTATTTTATGTTCTTGTTAGACATACATGTACATGTATTTTATGTTCTTGTTAGACATACATGTACATGTATTTAACAAACAAATGGACACAGATATATCAAACCTGCATCCTATACTGCCAAACTAAAATAAAACACCTGTGAAATGCAATGTACAGCTGCAACAGATTTACTTGCAGAAATTAATAAGTATTTAAGGCTTTACCATTCCTGTCCCAGTCCAGATGGGTGATATAGCTGGAGCTCCCCTTGCATATGCCCACCCGCTTGCTGCCTAGGACGTTGTAGATATCCACAAAGTTGTCATGAGAGCCTACAGCCAAGTACTTGCCAGGGTCTGTGTGAATAAAATACACAACACATGCAGAAACACTTACTGTCCTTTCACTAACGGTAAAATGGGAAAGGGGCAAAATATATGTATCCTTTGTATTTGTTTTGTGTCTCAGTTTCTGCCAGAGCTCTGCTCGGTTTCCTACCACTTGTTTGAGTATCTAGCAAAGGTATGTGTAAAACAACAATGAAATAAATAGGTAAATAAATAAATAAGAAATGCATCTCACTACTCACTTACATAACACACACAAGTGTATTAGAAGTTTGTGACTGCCTCCTGCTTTTGTCTTGTCGAGGTAACAGGAAAACGTGAAGATAAGGAGCAACAAATTTCGTTTCACATAATTTTCAAGCACATTATTTCAAACAGCAAACGACAGCGATTCCACATCATATCAGTTACCATAGTGAAAAGTCACGGTTGTGTTATTGCATTTGGCATTGTAGATGGAGTCGGTTAATATCTCTTGTGACCTACATAATGTAATGAGACCTGACTGAAGAAAAGTCTGTGATGAAATCATTTGAGCTTGAAATTGATTTTTTCAGTGTCAGACTCACCTGGGGATGTCAGACTCACCTGGGGATGTCAGACTCACCTAGGGATGTCAGACTCACCTGGGGATGTCAGACTCACCTGGGGATGTCAGGCTCACCTGGGGATGTCAGACTCACCTAGGGATGTCAGACTCACCTGGGGATGTCAGAATCACCTAGGGATTTCAGACTCACCTGGGGATGTCAGATTCACCTGGGGATGTCAGACTCACCTGGGGAGAACTTGATGTCTGAGATTTCCTCTTTCCTGTCGTGGAATGATGCCATCTCTTCCATGGTGTCACTGTTCACAACCACAAAGCTCCCTAACAACACAGGGTTAGTTAAGAACTTATTTAATCATTAAACAAGCAAGAAAAGCACAGCTCTTGGAATCTACATGTATCTAACAAAGACAGGAAAAAAACCTAAAGTTACTATTCTTCAACCCTTTCAACTGCCTCTGCAAAACAATATTTCGAAACATTCTGAAAGAACTATGGGGTGTAAAGAAATAATCTTCACGGGTTTATGGAGTTTGCATCTTTAGTGACATAAACAAATCATTTTAGTTTCATTTTCGTAATAATTGTATGCATAAATTCCACTGAAAAATAGTGCTTTAAAGGTCAATAAGGTTGAAGATACACTATGCAAAAAAACAGTCCATGAAGCCTTAGTATAAAAACAACTTATTAATATTATTTGAATATGAAACAAAACTTAACTCTGGCAGCAAATAATCCAACTCGCCTATTTATGTTGCAAAGGACACTAGAGCACATACATGGAATAAACTGGTGACTGATAATGATAAAACATGACATCCAGTGAATGTCATACACATTGTACAAATCAGTGTTTACATACTGAAGTGTAGATGTACCCACAACAAATTTTATCCATCATAAAATGCTTTACTTCCAATCTTAAGTGCTAAGGTGCTGTATGAGTAGAACTGGCAATATAAGATTCCAAGCCAACAAACCTAATCCAGAAGAAAGTTATTATTGTAAAGACAATCTTCCAGGATTAAAAATCATTCAGGATGTTCATTAAATAACCATATGCAGAGAATTTACTGTACGTCACCCATAGTTCAGCATGTAAAAGTGAATGTTCAGAAACCCATAAAGGCCTTAAAATGATACTTTTGATGGTCACACTCAAGCTTTTCTGATAAGAAGTGAATCAAACTTCACAAACAAAAAAAAACTTTTCGGTGGCCATATAAGTTGGATGTATTACTAAGAATCAAGCAAAATATGCCAGTTGAAAAATGCTAAAATTTAGATGACATACTGTATACCTCATGTTAGACAGGCATAACTTACACATGAAAATAGGAAAATATTTGGAGGAGTTATTACAAGGAAACCAAAGCGTGTCTGACACACAGACCCTAATTAATACCTCATCACCACCCCAGCAAATGTCAGCTAAACATTTATAAATCCTAAAATTTAAACCACAGTGCCTACAAGAGAATATATAATTTTTTTACCATCTCTGTGTCCCACTGCGATCAGCTTGCCATCTGGTGAGATGTCCACTGCCCTTGCAGCCTTTTTCAACTGTTTCATGTTGATGAGACGATGTTCAGGACCCAGGTCCCAGAGCCTCAGTGTCTTATCATCACTAACCGTGGCACAGATGTCCTTGGTCGGGTGGGTAGCTAGGCCCCACACTTCACCCTCCTTGTGGCCCTGGATAATATGAATTCTGAGTTACAAAGGCATCAGGGTTTGCGAAAGCAAAAAGCGCACTCATGTATGATGAGATGAAATTTAGAAATATACATGTACTACATGTAATTAAAAAAAAATTTTTAAAAATAGGGGGGTATTTAAGTTTGTGTTTATATTCCTAGGGGCATCTGCTTGGATTCCGGTGAAAATGTAACATTCATGTTTTATTACAATACAATACAAACTGTTTGATATCACCAAAACTTCGCTTGGAGCACCTTTTGCCACCCCAATTCTTCTAAAATTTGGGACAGATATTAGTAGTGTTGAAAGCAGAATAATATGTTTCTTTACCTTTTGGAAAAGTAAAGATATGAGTATGATGTTCATTACATGGTCTAACCATGTGAGAAAAGAGAAACTCAATAGTCCTGCTAGAATTAAGTATGTTTTGGCTAAAATGAAGACACCAGGTGTTCCAAATTTTAGAAGAAACAGAATAGGTTTGGACTAATTCTGGTGGAATCCCTGCAAAAGGGAACCCATTTAGGGAAATAAAGCCAAGATGTGAATGAATAAGGAATACATTTACTAGGCTATTCACGATGAGTGAGGATAAGGACCAGAGACAAATCACACCAGAACCATGCAGGCATTTTGCATGACACAAGAACAATGCAGGCATTTTGCATGACACAAGAACCATGCAGGCATTTTGCATGACACAAGAACAATGCAGGCATTTTGCATGACACAAGAACCATGCAGGCATTTTGCATGACACAAGAACCATGCAGGCATTTTGCATGACACGCCAGTGAACCTGGTTAGGTTACATATACATCTCATAAATTTCCTTACAAACTTATAGTTCAGTTTCCTTACATTTGCCCGATCAAATGACAATTATACTCATGGAGTATATCATTTCCTTCATCAGACATCTCACTATTATTGGGGCCTCCGTGGCTCAGTCGGTTAGCGCGCTAGTGCAGCGTAATGACCCAGGAGCCTCTCACCAATGTGGTCGCTGTGAGTTCAAGTCCAGCTCATGCTGGCTTTCTCTCTGGCCATAAGTGGGAAGGTCTGCCAGCAACCTGCGGATGGTCGTGGGTTTCCCCCGGGCTCTGCCCGGTTTCCACCCACCATAATGCTGGCTGCCGTCGTATAAGTGAAATATTCTTGAGTACGGCGTAAAACACCAATCAAAAAAAAAAAAAAATCTCATTATTATTGACACATTGTTATCTTATCAAAGATACTCAACATCAAAAGCTGTAGCTCATTTATATACAATATCCTTTACCTTTTTTTAAATAGCATACTGTAAATCTTCAACCTTTTCAACACTCTAAGGCATTTTTTTAGTGGAATTTATGCATACAATTATTACGAAAATTACCCTAAAATGATCTGTTTGTGTCATTACAGGTGCAAGTTTCATAAAACCGTGCAAAGTATTTCTCTACACCCCATAGTTCTCTCATGGTTTGAAATATTGGCAGCAGAGGCAGTCAAAAAGGTTGAAGAATCAAGGCACTTTTGGGCAAGATACCAATGTTGAAATTCTGAAGTCACGCACCTGAACTAGCATTGTCATTGGCCCAGATTTGTCGACTTCCAGCACTTCTCCGTTCTTTGTTCCCACTAAGATTTTCCCATGGCCGAGAACTATAGCGCGTACAGCAGGTGATTCCTCATACAAAATCCCATGGGATTCTGCGGTCAGTGCTGCTTTCTTGATGGCATAGGTTTTAAGGCAGCGTTCAAACGAATCATCCCACAGACCCACAATTCCATCTTTCCCACCTGTAACAAATCCCTGCAAAAACAAAATGTCTCAATTAAAACAGCTTGGTAATAATAATAATAATACATACATGACAAAAGTCGTCTTTGACTAAGAGCAAAATATCTGCACATGTATCAGCCGTTATGATCAAGAAATGATGAACCCATGATTCATCGCTTTGTAATTATGTTCTGCATTAGGTTTTGGCCGCCGTCGTATAAGTGAAATATTCTTGAGTACGACATAAAACACCAATCAAAAAAAAAAAAAAAATCATTAGGTTTTGATGTTTGGAAGTATGATATTCTGCTGGCAGTTTTAACTGACCATGAATACTTCCACGTTATACATAAGGGATTAGCCCTGCCTGTGCTAAAGTTACAACATCATTTTGCAGTGTAAGGTCTTTTCATGGTCATAAAGGCTCCCAAAACTGCTAATTGGATGTAGAAACACCATTCATGAGTACATGTATTTCTCTTCATCTCTCTCACCTTGTCAAGGGCATGCATAGCAAAGCAGGGCCCTTCATGTGCCTTGACAGTCTTGAGGAGCTGGACATCCTGCCAGATGAAGATGTTGCCGTCACTGCCACCGGAGAAGCAGACCTCTGCCGTCTTGCCGTGAGTCACACACATCATGTCACAGAGCTTAGCCACATTACCCAGAGTGCCACGCTTGGACGTACAGCCACCCCCTGTCACAAATATCAACTCAGTTTGATTTATTTATTTGATTGCTGTTCAATGTATTGCTCTAGAATGTGTCACTTTTTTTTTTTTTGGTTTTTAACTTTTTACTGTAAATCCAACCAAATACAGTTTTGTCTCCATGATCAAATCATAAATGCACATAAATTGCACTTTCATATCTGAAAAGGTTGAGGAAAAAGGTTTTTTTTATTTTTTTCACTTATTCAGGTGGAGAAAATCATCTGTGGCAAGTTACTGATGGACTTTTCCATTTGTGCATACAGATAGAAAACAGGTAGAAGGAAGACAGGTGGTCTTCAACGTGCAAACAGCCACACAAGCGGCGTCTCCCGTCCCACATGCAGTGAGGCAAGAAATTTAATCCGAGAGACTGTGGTCCAATCCTTCAACACAACTCACAAATTTTTCACTTACGTGAGAGCAATCAGGTTTACAAATGGATGAAATGTGAGTGCCGTGTCACTGGATCACGAAGAGATCTTAGACTTAAGTCAAAATTTCACATCAATTTAAAATTATTACTTCTTATGTACTAAGATCAAAACATCGCTTCAGAACATAAATTCTGGGTAAGTTATTGCAAAACAAATTTCACCTAAAATGACGAAAAGGAACGCACTAAATTTAATCACTGATAGTTTGATTTTTTATACTTAAGATCGCTTAGAAATCCATGACTTATGATCAGCTATATACTGTGCGTGGTGATTCATTGCTCATGTCAAGTGAATGTTTCAACTGTAAACTTTTACCTGCTTGAGTCCAGAACTTGATATGCTTGACACCAACAGTAACCAGCCGGTTCTGATCCATGGGGTTCCACTTAATCACAAAGATCTTATCTTTATGTCCTCTAAAATCAAATCAAATAAATATGACTATTAAAGAGGCTACACCAAGAGATTCTTGGCAAAAGCTTGATCAGCACAAGTCTAGTCAAATTTTTGATATTTTAAAATAGCCCAAACAATTACCGCTCACAAAATATCATATGTGTACATGTTACCATTAAAAATTGGTAATAAAGTTCCTAAAATTTATAACGTCCCTCACAAAAATATTTAAACATAAAAATCATTTTAACATGTGAAAAGACCATGTTTAAGGACAGAACATTAAAAATTAGACTAACCCCCCATGTTAAAGGGCTGCGTGTTAATAATTTGACCAGCAGGCAAATGTTAAAACGCAGGAGGTTAAAAATTATGACTCACAAGCATGTGTTAAAAGATAGGATGTTAGAAAAACCTGGCTGATTGACAAATGCTAAAAGATGGGACGTTCAAAACTTGACTGACGGGAAAACTGCTAGACACACAAAGAGTTACTTAAAGAGTGGCTTGTAGTTTGGATGAAGTGAAAATTCAGTCAATCAGGTATGTGAAAAACTATATGTGAATGAAAACCAACTTGTGAAACCAAGTGTTTCGTACATGCCATATTTTGGCAAAACAAGATGACACCACCACCAAAGGCACGACACCATGTGCAAACACTGGAAATGATCAGCCAGGCCAGGCAATTGTCACAGGGTGCCATTCAGGTATGGAGCCACAGAAAGTCAAACTACTTCATGTTTCCCCTTCATAAAGAATAATCAAAAATACGTTAAAGACTACATTTACAGACAAATCTTCTGCTCTCTCAAAACTGACCTTGTTGTGGCAAGCTTCTCTCCCTTTCTCCAGTCCCAGATCACAATACAGTGATTGTCATCCAATCCAACACTAGCCAACTTTTTACCATCACCTGACACACAAAAGTAGAATTTTGAAGATCAGTTAAGGCACAGTATGGCCGGATGAAATGTAATTGTTATTATTAGACCGACAATCACTGACAAAAACTACTGGTGCCGATTGCACAGTTTTGCCAAGCTTCTCTCCAATACCTAAATACAATATGAATTCCATGACCTCAATAATTTGAACAATGCCGCCATTCATCCCAATATTGCACTTTCCAAATATTCACAGTTTGTCCATGGTCCAAAAATAGGCATTTATATTACATCTTTAATTTTGAAATGAAATTTGGTTTTATGGAATTTGCCCCAGTTCCTTGTGGATGCAGATAAAAAACAAAAAGTGAAAGGCCTCAAAACATATACACAAACAAAGGACACATGAAGTCTGCAAAGGCGATAGAAGGATGTGATGAAAGCCAGTAAACTTTTTCTGATTATGAGGTTATCCGTTTCTTTTTTACGTTACTTAGGGAGGGTTAAAGGACATTTCTAACCTACCTGAGAAATCCACGGCACACACTCCTCTTTGATGCTGACCTTTCAGTATTGAGACAGTCTTCATAGTCTGAGTGTCCCACACATGCACTGTTGGGTCCCTTCCAACCTATACATTGTACAGCTCACCATTTAGCATATTTAAAAACATTGCGTTGCAACATGATGTTGTATCATGAATACTTTGAAAAACATAGGGATAATCTGTTTATTTGTTTTTCTGAATCTGATTAATCAACAAGATTATGTCTCATTTTAACATCACCTGGCAGATGCAGGCCATTTTTTTTTTTCAAACACACACCACAGTTATTTCCCTTGGAAAATCTCTTTCTTGCCTCTAAATGATGATGAACTCCAAATCAAATATAAAGAGAAACTCTGTATAATACCACAAATATTAATGCACGATGCTTTGGACCCAATGGTATTATATGGACAGTCCATAAAATGCTATATGGCCCACAGTATTGTACATTATTTGTTATATATACTGTAATTCTTCAACCTTTTCGCATGTTTGCAAGGAGTTGATTCAAGCATATTCTGAAGGCATTATTCTGTGTAGACTAAAGACTAAAATTATACTTTTTGTGAAGCCCTGAAATCTTCAAAATCAAATTTAAAAATGTTCAAAAACTGCAATGAATTTTTTTTTTCCTTACACATCTCAAACCACCAATGCACTCTTTAGTCGTATGTGGGAAAGTATTCCAGCAACCTGCGGAAGGCTGTGAGTCTCTCCATGATTCTACCTGGTTTCCTCCTACCACAACGCTGGCCACTACCATATACGTGAAATTTTCTTCAGTACAGCGTCAAACACAAATCAAATAAATAAATGAAATATATAACAAACTGCTTACCTGTCCAGTGGCCACATAGTCTTTTAGAGGATGTATACAAAGACAGAGGATATCGTCTGTGTGCTCCACATAAAACCTTTGTTCGTTCTTCTCCCGGGTGTACACGACCCCCACTGCCGCCACATGGTACACAATCTCCCCAGTCTGGGTGTAGAACACATTGTTACGGCAGTCGTAACCACGGTACCTGAAGGGAGAGTCACAAGACGGTCAAGGGTAAAGGTCAATAATTAAGTCTACGACTAAAAAAAATTGTGTATTTATTTGACTGGTGTTTTATGCCACACGGGGATGATTTCAGCAGCTTGCCAAAGGCTGGTGGTTTACACCAGGCAATCCTGTTTCTTCTGCCCTAAAAAAATTGATCAGCATCAGCAATAAAGGAAACTCAAATCAATGAAAAATTTATGTGACACTAGACATGTTTATGAACAGATTTATTTATTTATTTGATTGGTGTTTTTACGCCGTACTCAAGAATATTTCACTTATTCTACGGCAGCCTGCATTATGATGGGTGGAAATCAGGCCAGAGCCCGGGGGAAACCCACGACCATCCGCAGGTTGCTGGCAGACCTTCCCACGTATGGCCGGAGAGGAAGCCAGCATGACCTGGCAAACTTCCTGACTTTTAGGTGCATCTAAAGCTGCAAGAGCTAGATTTGAACAAACAACACATGCCCTCATTGGTCAAGAACACGACAGTCACTGAAGAACATGACAGTCACTGAAGAACAGTCACTGAAGAACATAACAGTCACTGAAGAACATAACAGTCACTGCAAGCCAGGACTTTTTTTAAATGTCTGAGCCAGCCAGGTCCACTTCCAAAATCAACTATTCACAACTTATCCCTTTGATGAAGTAATAGGCCTCATATTAATTAGACTTATACCCTAATTCCTCAACTTTTTTCATATGAAAGAGCAGCTTTCAGGGCAATTTATGCACACTTATAATCTGATTTTGGAGACAAAACTACATTGGTTGGATTGCCCAATTTCAGGCTCCACAAAAAAGGATAATTTTATCAGTCCACACAGAATAATGCCTTCAGAATATGCTGAACACCTTGCAAACATGCGAAAAAGTTGAACAATTACAGTGATAGCAGAATAGTTTAGAATAACTATTTATCCCAACGATTATGGGTAATCCTACTCACTTTACACTTTGAATATGTGAAAACACCATTTAAGACTTTTTTATGCAGAAAAAGAAAGAAAACTATGACAAATTAGTAAGTTTGCCATCTATAACGCTCCATACCCATGAACATATTTCAGTTTTAGCCCGTCAGCAGGTGCTCTTTTTCTCTTATCTCCTGGTTTCATGTCATCCTTCATGAGCTTTTTCAATTTTGCTGCATCTTCTTTGTACAAAGTTCTGCTGTAGTTTTTCTGTTTTTCCCTCTCGACATCGGAGTCGAGTCCCGGAACATCGCTCATGTCAGAGTCACTGTCCTCGCTGTTAGAGTCCATGTAAGCTGTGACGCATATAACAACACAATATGTCAGTAACCACAAGTCTGTTTTTTTCAATTAACTCACTTAAAAATTCTTCAAATTTATGAAATAAAATACAAATATGAGCGTCATTTCATAAATAAAAGAAACACAAATATAGAGAAAATTGTTACACAACTTCAGCCACAATGAAAATTTTCCCTACCAGAGAAAATTTTCCAATATGAGATGATTTCTGTGCTTTTCAAACTAAACTTCTTTCACCAACAAAATACTGCTGAAATTTTCAAATTAAATTCACCAACACCAACTATGTGTAAACAGATAAAATCAAAGTAAACTGAACTGATGTTCCTGATTACTTACCATTTTGAGGTTGATCATGGTCATCTGTCATGGCGCCATCTTGGTAGAACTTCCACTGGAATATAGCATGATCAGCTCCTCCAGTGGATATCACATACGTCTTGTCATTGGTAAACCGTACATTGGTCACATGAGCCGAATGACCCACATACTTCCTGAACTTTGCTCCTGACAATCATAAATGTTGCCAGTCAAGCAAAACACAATGTTAAACCAGGTTATAATAGTCAGTCACATAATAAAATTGACAGACAGTTTTGTCATCAAAATGATGTGTTAAAAGAGTTTTCTACATTTTTACAGTGGTTTTACTCCATTTTTTTTTACCAACCAGAGTGAGAACAAAAAAAAAAAAACTACTTCTGGTTAGAAGGTGAAACACGTGCATTTCCACGAGCATTTTGAGAAACCCAAGGCAGCTTGTTGGTTGGAGATGTCCATAAATTATATACTATTTAGATAAAATTTTGAGCCTATATAGTGTGACTGAACATGCTTTATACATGAAACGCTTTTTGAAAGAAAAAGAAAGACGGTATTCATATCATCTTACTCACAGAATAAGAGTGTTTAAATTGACTTTTGGAAAGGAGACGCCAGGTGCTTTTGAAAAATGCCAAGATAAAGAACCAGAAGAAATCTTCAACAATAACAGACAAAAAAAAGTACAAGCAATATGAAGTGAATTTCCAGCTACTTTACCTTTCTTTAGACATGGAAATCTGAGTAGTTTGACCAGCCCAAAATCATCCCCAGTCACTGATACTTCTCCCCTGAAGTAAGCGTCCAAAGCATTCACATCATTTGTATCTGTGTACTTCTCCCATATACCATTGACCTCTGCCCCCAGGACACCGGTAAAGGTTGACCAATGAATGCTCTGTATTTCCTCCTTGTTGGTAGCCTGCTTTCCAGCTGTTCAAGGAGACAAATTATATTTCATGTGTTAAATAAACTCACTGCCAGTCCAGATTTGTTTCTTGCTTATCCGATGACTGTGAAATTTATGGTCAAATTAACTGCAGGACTATTACACTGGAAACTGTAGCTAACGAGCCACTTGATGTAAAGCTACTGATGAGCTAGCCATAGCAGCATGAGCACTTCCATGGCCTTCATGATGATACACTGCATGTCACATCTCAGATGCTGAGGAACAAAACCCTCTCCCCCCCACCCATGACCATGTGGAGGATAACATGAACAGCAGAGGTCGACTAGTAAGTTTTCACTAATGGCATAACACAAGATTCTGACAATACAAAACTGATTCTCATTATTTACCTCGAAATTTGCCTGTGTCTTTCCCATGTTGTCAAAACTTATACCATATAAATGTTTGAGTATAACAGCATTGAAATCCTGTCAGCAGAGAAATGATACAACACCATACTCCGGAGACAACAAAATTAATCTGCATTAAAGCCACACTGTTGCGGTCATACTCACTAGGCATCTTGAAGAAGAGCCTCTCGGCTGCACCACTGTTAGTCTGCAGGTATTTACTGTCCTCAGACCAGTCCAGGTGTGTAATAAAACTGGAGCTACCTGAACAGGTACCAACTCGTTTGTAACGCTGGTCTACTGAGTAGATGTCCACAAAATTGTCATTTGAGCCAACCGCCAAAAATTTCCCACAAGGAGAAAACTTGAGCTCATGGATGACCTCTTTCCTGTCCTTGACATGGATGACCTCTGACAGATCTCTGCCAAATTAAACATGTCTTTATTTTCAAACATACATCCATCTTCAAACAAGTCTCCATTTTCAAACATCTGAATTTATTTATTTATTTATTTATTTGATTGGTGTTTTACGCCGTACTCAAGAATATTTCACTTATACGACGGTGGCCAGCATTACGGTGGGCAGAAACCAGGCAGAGCCCGGGGGAAACCCATAACCATCCGCAGGTTGCTGGCAGACCTTCTCACTTATGGCCTTCAAACATTTGAACACAACTATTTTTGCAAGGATGACATTAAATAAGAAACCATTCTGGATGAAGTCAGTCGGAAAAAATGGTAATGTTTCCTAAACATCAAACATCATGGAACACAGTACACAATCCTCATCTGAAAATATCCCCCCCTTAAATTATTTGAACTGCTGCAAAACTGATGTAATCAATTTATGAAATACTAATTCACTACTGACAAAAAAATGTCCAAAGAAATTTTATTGGTTTCATTTTTCTTCACCTTTCTTAACAATTCAAACAATCTTCTCTTTTCTGAGACTTTTTCCCATTTACTATTAAAGATAAAGCCTTTAAGGTAAACCATATTTGTATTAAAGATCAAATTGCATCTTTAAATAAACTGACATTTACTGCAATATTACCTTGATCTCAGGACCATGAAAGATCCGTCTGTCAAGCCGACAGCGATATGAGAACCCTCCCCATCAAAGGCACAGGAACGAATCTTCTGGTCTAAAGTTGTTTTCGACATCAGCTCTTTGTTACTGGTATTCCACAACCTGATAAACACACAGCCACAAGAGTATTTAAGAAACACATTTAAGTTCAGAGATATACATGTATATTATCTTTCTACTTCTTTTCACCATATAATAGTTTTTAGTAGCAGTTTACCTGCCATCAACATGTGTCAAAGACCTTACAAAGATTGAACAAAATTTTTTTAAATTCCCCTTGCCGCCTTCAAGCTTTTCGTGTATTCGGTTTTGGCAAATATGACACAGGATATGATCATTCAAAAGTTCATGATCATACCTAAGTGTCTGGTCATCACTTCCTGTCACAAACACAGGTTTCTTTGGGTGAACTGCAAGGGCCCATAACTCTCCCTCTGCATGCCCCTGTGCAATCAAGGTTGGTTTTTCCCTCTCCCTCACTGCCACCTCAAATATCTCGCTGTCCTGAGTTCCTATGAGAACTGTGTCCCCTCTCCAACAAACACTGCGTACACATAGACCTGAAAAACACAGCACACTACAGTAAGACATCAAGGGCATTCCTAAAAAAAAACAAGACATACATAATAAAGTAACATATTGTTGTATTAAATCACATGCAAAAACAAGAAAAGAAATGTTTTATTTCAAGGCAATCAATGCCATTAAATCTCCCTGAAGTTAACAGTCACATCACCATGGCATTTAAACATGTACAAGTTAAATGTTAAAGTCTGAAATGTACAGTTAATACATAAAAATATACACAACCAGTCCAATTTCTCCTGTAAATTTCTTTCAATTTATTTTCCATGTAAATAAAAATAAAATCACATGTAATCAATGTAAAATGAAGCGAGTCAGTTTATATGGTTAAATTATCTGTGAAAAGGAGCTCTATAAATTCCTCAATCTGTCAGTCAATCTGTTGAATGTTTGACATCTTATTTTTTAACATGGTCCATTCGCTTATCAAGAGGCCTTCATGTAAGATGACCTTAAATTTTTGAAGAATGTCACTGTCATTGTAAAGATGTGTTTCTTAAATAACATTAGAATTACCTTTGTATCCATCTGAAGCTGTTGTCAAGTCAACAGTTGTGATGGGTTTGAAGTCTGAGTCCCACAACTTTGCTGTGCCATCTTTACTACCAGACGAGTAGCCATCATCACATGAATCAAGTGTAAAGACCGGTCCCTGAGACATGCAAAATATTTTCCTTTCTTAAACATGCGCTTGTACTCACTGACATAAAATCCATGTTTTAATATGTACGTGATGATCATGTTGTTCTCCGAATAGCTGTGCTATATTGTCATTGTCATTGTATTTTGAGAGTGACCTCCCCTTCTCTTACCAAGTTACTGACCCTGAGTGATAGAGCCGCTAGGAGTACACCTTCACTGAAGTTGTATTACACTGTTCAACAAATACAGTCTTTGAGATCAATTCAATTTCAGCACCAAAGAAATTATATTTTCTGACATTTATTTGCCTCTAAAAAGGAACTTTCGTGGGTGCCCATGAGCGATAGAGCCGCTAGGAGTACACAATGATTGAAGTTGTATTACACTGTTCAACTGTCTTTGAGATCAAAACCATCGAGTCAGACCTGGGGTTGTTTGACTTCTCCCCATTTACAAAATGCTGTCCACAGGCCTCCGTCTCCACTCCCTTCCAATAAGCCTAATAAAGTGCTTTCTTCGAGAAAGAGGAAATTTCAGGATTCTGTGATACGCAATGGGTACCTTCCCTCGGACATGACAACATCCAGGAACACAACAATTCGTTTGCTTCCCCAAGTATTTCTAGCCAGGTACCATTTGTAAACATTCTCCATCACCCCAGTTGGAAGTCTTTGTATGTTATTCGATTAACTTTATCGACCTGTATGGGGGGGGGAGGGGTTTGATTCTTTTGTTGTTTTGTATTTTTCATCTATGAATATATCAGTATGAATTTCTCTTCTTTATTGTGTGTCATGTCAACGCTGGGTTACCTTGTGAGCTCCTTGAATAACTCTCTGGAGTTCACTCCCCTTCCAAACATAGATGTCGCCTCCCAATGTACCAGCATATGTTACATCCTCTGGACCAAAAGCCAAGCATAGCATAGTCTGGATCTCTCCCACCTTGCCGAAAACGCCCTTCTTTGGAGTGAGAGCATTTCCACACAGGGTCCAGAACTTGATATGCTTCACTCCACAGCTGACAATAGTGTTGGGTTGAAATGGATGGAACTGGATGTCAAATACCTTCAAAAGAAATGCTGGTTATTTCACGAGAATCAGTATCTCCCATATCTACCTGTCCATACAACGAGTCACCTTTATGACTTAATTACATGAAACAGAATGTTCAACTTATGCCTGAGCAGATCCATTGAATGTTTCCACACAAAAGCTTACTACAAACATGACATAAAGTCCTCATACAAGGTAGTTCATCAAATACAGTCATAAATATTTTGATGTTCACTAACCACTTGTTCTTACCTTATCAGAGTGTCCCCGTACTGTGGCTAAAATCTTCCCTTTCTTCCAGTCCCAGACATTGATGGTGGAATGCTGATCCATTCCAACTGATGCCAAACGCTGCATGAATACATATCAAATCTCTTGAAATGCTTGTTAACTTAAACCAAACTATACATTCAAAAATGAAAAATAAAAAAAACTATAAAAACCAAAAAGGATCTAAAACAATTGAATTCAACAAAACAAACTATATGTATACATACACTAAGACATTATAAATATACATGTACTTGTCAAGTGTCAAATTCACGTTTAATTCTTAAAATGAAATGTGTACAAGGGGAATCTGCCCATTCTGTTTTTTGGACAATCAGACTCTTTTCCACAAAACAACGGCGCAGCACACTGTTTTCACAACACAAGTTAAAGTGTATGCTTAAATGTGCCTTTCTGGGGTATTTCAGATACATGGCCATTGTCAGTACTTGAACTAAATGCCAATATCAAAAGAAAACTTCAGGGGATATGTTTTCACTTAACATTTTTTCCTTCTGTTAAATTGTTTCGCTTTATGATGTATATTCATCTGAGACAAGATGAAGTTCAATACCCATTTACGGCATTTGAAATGTGTACTCACTGACAGAGCAACTTGTAAAATAAAAAAAATAAAACTGAAAGAACATGATACTTACAATGTCAATTAATGTTTAATGTTTTTTAAGTGTAATTTCAATGAAATTAGACCATAAAGGTTGGTAGAATTATAATGAGTTGACAGGTGGACAATCTGAAGATCCCATACTCACAGTTCCTTCCTTGTCAAAGCCCATCGCCCCCACCCCGTTCTCATGACCATCACGGAGAATTGAGACAGTCTCCATATTGTAAGCATCCCATACACATATGTAAGGCTTCTTCCCAATCTGTCCAGTAGCAACCAGAGTTCTCTCAGGGTGCAAGGCAAGGCTACAAATTCACCATACAAAAAGCAACATCACTTTGAAATCTTTTTGGTTTTCTCGTCAGTTTTAAAACATGGCACATAAATATCTTCCTCTGCTGGACACAACAAAAGTGACACCTGAAACATAAATTAACTTGCCATACTGGATTACATTATGCTGAATTGTGACAGCCAGTATGATTTATATAAAAGGAACAACAGTAGTGTTGTCATCAGTAAATGTAGATGACTTACAATACCATATACAATTATCTCCACTACATGAACACAGAATCAAGCTTGAACACATTGACAAATACACTAAAAAAGCTCTAGAGCACACAAAAATGTGAATATTTGAGGTATCAGTAGGCCTATTTAAAAATATATATTATAAAGTTTGTTAGATGGGCCACAAGTTCTTATTTCATTTCACGAACTATTATTTAACTTGGGAAAGAAAATTTTGAAATTTAAGTTTGTGTGTAAGTACCAGACTGTTCCCTGGAACTTACCTATGGACACACTTTTCCATTTTTATTTTTACACAATTAAATGCAGTCAAATATGTGGACATACTTTCTCTGTTATTACCACACCAGTGAAATTGTTGATGAATGTGATTAGTTCAAATTTGTATCACATGGTATCTGGACTGTATAATTATTTCATAATTTGATTTTCTTCATTTCAATATTTTCCAATTGCCTTTCTATCCAATGTTGTTTTCAATCAACAATTTTATCTTCTAGAGAAATTTATATTTGTGAAATATGGTATCATATTAGCAGTACCCCCTTTGTATTGAATGGAAACTACCTTGTTACATGAATAGGGATGATAATTTAATTATCTTTAAATGTTTCAAAAAATTAATACCCTCTTAGGAGATTTTCATATATTTCTTCTTGTTTTCATTCATCTATGAGATGAAAGAAATCCAGATAACACTGTCTGCTTTTTCTGTGAAATGTAATATTTATAAATACGTATATGTGAAAACCAAAAAATTACGTATAATTTATGTCATGCATTTTTTGTTTTTTATTCGGATTTTTGTGATTCACAAGTACAGATATGCATATACATAAACAATTTATGCATATTGTACGTAAATTAGTAGCAAAGGTGTGGTGATTTGTGTTAGGCGCCTTCATTCAGTCAAAGCTGCTTGCATGTTGAAACAAGCACTGACAGGTGACAGCCATCACTGATCAAACACTCCACGCGCACAATCTACACCATTTTCGTTCTGTTTTATTCCAATGAAAGCATCTGGAAGTCAGTCTCACATACTGTTACATATTACAGGCGCCGGTATAAACGGTGCACTTCAGTTAGTGTGTTTGTCACGATGTGTTAAGAAAATCACAACGGCAACTTGCTTGATCAAACATGATCACGTTATTATGCGCTCGTTTGGTGCTGTTGTTATAGGTGTCATAAACGGCAAATAATCCCGACAGTTTCTCCACTGCCCAATACCTATTTCTGATTTTCGAATCTCTGGTCGTATCTTACCTGACGATGTCATCATCATGACCAAGAAAGAATTTTTGACGATGCTCTCGCAGATTGTAGACGATGCCCACCCCGGCGACGAAGTAAACCACTTCTTTATGGGCGGTGTAATAAAGGTTATTTCGACACTGATGACCTCTATAACCATACACCCACTCGAGCCTGAGTTGGGATTTCGGAGCCGTCTTGTCTGCCATATCTGACGAGCTAATCAAACTGCAAATTCCAGGAATTCAGAGCTGTGGTCACCACCACCTCACTAGTTGGTAGCCATTTTGACTCCACTGCCGCCAAACATGTTGCTGGTCATATGACTTCTGTGTTGGCCAATGAAAACACAGAAGCAGAAGTGGGCGGTGAATTTGGAACAGGTTGTAAACAGACCCGAGTGCAGTGTCAGAAGTCAAATCTCGTTACACATCACTTGCTACATTTCTTAGCCTATTTAAAATCTAACGATTGGGATAAATATGGACCACTTTGAATAGTTCATAACTGACTCGTAAATATTTATATTTATATATTATAATTATATTACTTTATAATTTTATCTTAAACCCGCATTTAGCAACTAGCTTCAAAGAGCGCTAAATCCAGTCTCGTGATTTATCGGCTATATATCGGTTAAATAGGCTGGCTAGATTTTATTGGGCCTTTCAATAAATATCGGACTCGTACTACAGTGTTAAAAAATAATCCTAAAGTTTTCAAAAGTTACAATGCGAACCATGCATGCAACAGATTAATTTTAGGAACGGCTTTCCCCATTTGGAAAGGTAAAACGTGCACAGGCGAGGCTAATGCTTCATGAAAGGCATTTACTTGGGCTATTGTAAAATAACGACACACTCGATTCGGTTTGCGCTGATCGATATTTTGCCAAAAATCTCCGTTATATATAGTCTCGTTATAATAAATCAACCAATTCCTCACTTAATAAATTCTTGGAAATCAGCCATATATAGTGCACAGATAGTCAAGATATTATTATCCATTTACCATGTTAATCAATCACTTAATCAACCATTCGCTCCACTGTCTTTTATATATTAGAAATTAATAATGAAAATACCACACCAGTTGCAGCATCATTACAGCGCAATCTAAAAAAGCCGCTTTTTAAAAACTTAATCAACATTTTAAACTTCGTATACGCTAGTGTTTAACCTTTTAGGTGAGGGAGTTTAACATTGTGATAGGTATGGAATATCTCAATTATAGCATATACACATGTCCACGTGCATGTCACCGCGTGCATTTCCACGCTGCAGGTCAGGAAGTATTAGAAAATAAGCGTTTAAATCATCTATGTCTTCAAATTTCATTAAAATCAAAAGTGGCTTTGTGGACCAGGCCAAATTAATATCTTATTTTTAGTACAGCCTTTCTGGTTTTATCTGATGGCCAGAAATTTTACAAAGAGCAATTATTGTATACAAATACGTATAGCTTCACCGATTGATTCATTCAAGGGCGTAATTTTCGTGATGAATGGTAACTTTGGTTGTTTGCTCTAATTAATAATATTAATGATATGTTCTCGTCATGGCGAATGTCTCCTGTTTCACCTACACCCACAAATACCCTAAAAGTTTGCAAAATTTATTTGATTGATTTCTTTATTTGATTGGCGTTTTACACCGTATTTGAGATATTTCACTAATACGACGGCCGCCAGCATTACGGTGGGAGGAAACCGGGCAAAGCACGGGGGAAACCGACGACCATCCTAAGGTTGACCATATATTTGCGATTATGTATATGTACCGGTACCCATGTTTCACATATATAGATTTACTTTCGGTCTCATGATTTGTAAGCACACTCTGTAAGACTTCAATATCTTGATGTGACAGTAAAGTACGTACTAGTATTTGAAATGTGAGCTTGCATGTTATTATTAGAGTACCGCCTTTAACGTTCACCTTGATATCGATCATGTTAGAATTGACTCACAACAACTCTACAGTTCACCTTACATTATCCACATAGCCTGGGTTGTACAGGGTACACCGTACATAAGCTACAGTTGGGAATGTCCTTTTATCACACTTGGCATATCTATAAAAATCTTGCAATAATGCAATTTGGAGATTGAGTGTACCAGATATATACAGGTCAGTGCTAATTGACATCAACAGTACAAATATTCAACAAAATGATAAAACTGCATATTGAGTGAGTGAGTGAGTGCTTGGGGTTTAACGTCGTACTTAACAATTTTTCAGTCATATAACGACTAAGGAATCCTTAGAGTGCGTGTAATGTACCTCCTTGTTGCAGGACTGATTTCCACCTCTCTTTTATCTAGTGCTGCTTCACTGTGACGCCTTACCGGAGGCAAATAAGCCGCCCCGCCCGAGCCATTATACTGATACGGGTCAACCAGTCGTTGCACTATACATTCATGCTGAACTTCAAGCGAGGAAGTTTCTGCATATTGAGACTCATAGGGTTAGTTCAGGAGCTGTTAACCTAAAGCTATAAAACTTCCGTAAAAAATGTCCGTAAAATAGGTCCATGTATGCTTCCTGATTGTACGGTGTGCTGTCATAAGCACACTAGACAATTCATTGTGCTGACACAGTCACATATACTCGTATATGGGCGGGATTGGATTATATAGCCCCTGTGCGAATAAGCACCAAACGAGTATACTGGGCCGACAGTGTATAAACTTCCGGCCAAGCATCAAGTAGGGATACTGGGCCGACAGTGCATAATCTTCCGGCCAAGCATCAAGTAAGGATACTGGGCGTACTTGGCATATCCTTGCCCCATACGCACCAAGCGATCATCATACTGGGCCGACTTTGTGTATGTTTATAATCTTCGCATCAAGCTAAAGACACTAGGCCTACTCGGTGTTGGAAGTTCCTGCGCCAACAAGCCACAAAGCGACGATACCGAGCTAGTTGACAGTGTATAATCTTCGTACCAAGCATCAAGCCCAGTATTCCCCACCAAGACAGGATAATGGGCCGACAGTGTGTATCATCTTCGGTCCAAATACGAAGCAAGAATACTGGGCCTATATTTGCTGTATAAAATTCCTGCGCCAAAGGCATCAAGTGAACTTACTGAATGCACTTAGTTCATA
This sequence comes from Liolophura sinensis, assembly GCF_032854445.1. Lineage (NCBI taxonomy): Eukaryota > Metazoa > Mollusca > Polyplacophora > Chitonida > Chitonidae > Liolophura > Liolophura sinensis. The sequence continues at coordinate 32,404,645 of NC_088300.1, forward strand.
TAGACGAAATATCAAGCAAAGGTCTTGGGCCTACTTGGCGTATATATTCCTTGCGCTAATAAGCACCAAGTGAAGATACTAGGCCAACTTAGTGCATGTACATAGCCTTCGGGCCAAACATCAAGCAAGGATACTGGGCCTGTGCTTGGCGTATATAGCTCTTGCGCCATGGCCAAGCGACTTTGTGTACTGTAAGTACCAAGAGAGGATTCTTGACCGACTTAGTTTTTAAAATTACATTTTTACATTATTAGACACAGCTCGAACCACAACACTGTGCGCATTCATATATTTCAATACAGACACTTCCAATCAAGAGTTGTTGTCTTCGGGTCCGAGTTTCATGTAGGCTACATACCGGAATATACCGGTATAGCTACTGTTCAATTAGAGGAAGTGTGTAGTTTAAATTATAACAGTTCGTCATATATAAACTAATGTCACGAAAGATGTCATAGCGTGTTACCGAGTACAGCGTAAATCAATCAAACACCCTACTCGAATAGGGGGTGGGGGAAGGAAATCCAGGCAGGTGTATGATTAGTTTTATTTTTTGTGGGATAAACTGCAAAAGCTGATGATCAGAAGGATCAATACCAATTACACGTAATAAATGTTGTGTGATTTACTATGAAATACATTGTTAAGTATTTCTTTGTTTTTTTTTTGTTGTTTTTTTTTTTCAGTTTCTTTAATAATTATTTAAGCCATAACGCTATATATCTCGGGTGGGCATAACGAATGGGCCGTACTTTGACACTCAATATCTCCGAAACCCTCTTACGTCAACTTCTAAAAATTTACACAGTCAAAAGCCATTATGTCCTAAATATACAGACCAAATTTGAATTTCATCCTTTAAGATTTCTGTTCATGTGACCAAAATCAAAACAGAATAAAAAACGCATCTTTCGGACATTTCAAAATGATTTTCTACCTATATTCACTTGAAAAGGTGATCAACTGGTCCTCCATCTTCTCGCTAGAAGACGCGCAAACGTTTCTTCCATGAACTGACTGAGTTCCGAATCTACTTAAGAGTAATTTTTTTTTCTAGCAGTCCTCGATGCGTGCTTTTATTTCATCCTCAGTGAGTTTTTCCCCGTGCGACCCTCATAAACCTTCTCGCTCAGAGAACTCCACACAGAGCAGTCCATGGGATTGCAGTCGGGGTTCTGCGGTGGCCACTCGTCCTTAGTTATGAATGAAGGAGTCACTTCCTCAAGATGCTGCTGTGTTGCAGGGCTGGCACGAGATGGTGCGCTTTTTTGCTGGAAGACAAAGTCATTTTCTGGGTAAAACTGGTGAAAATCAGGGAGAAGGTCACGATCGAGAAGTTTCAAGAAATTTTCGGAATTCACCTTAGTCTTTTCGGTATCAATAAAATGTATGCGGGTTTTCCCGCGCCAACAAACTCCGCCAAAAACCATGAACTTCTTTGTAAACTGACTTGATTCATGGTACAGCCTCTTAACGTGAATGTCCCGCTTTCGTTTGTCATAGACACGACCGTTCTGTCTATTGTGTGCAATCTCAGATGGAAAGTTTTTTTCATCCGTGAAGCCAATTTTCTTCACCTTCTCCTTCGAAAACTTATCAAGGTTTGTGCAGCGCGTTTTTCCTTTCTGTCGAACCGTTTCATCCCTTCTCGAAGTCCGTATTCGCTTGTACGATTTTAATCCCAGTTCTTTTGTCATATTTCTCACAGAAATCTGAGATACTCCAAGGTTCCTTGCAATCTGTCTGTGATTTGTGAGTGTCGGTATTGTCTTCCTGGGAACAAAGTGCCTCTTCCACATACAGAAGATTTTCTTCCGAGCAAACAGTCTTTGGTCGCCCACTGCCTGACTTCCTTTCTAGAGAACCTGTCCTTTCTAACTTTCTGATCACATTGTTAACGGAACTTTCTTTCCAGTTTTTCACCGGGAATTCTTTCACAATTTTTGCCCCTCTCCAACCCTTTTCAATGAAACATGTTGCGATCGAATCCTTGTCCGCCGCAGAGAAAACTATCTTGATTCAGGAAAACTTGTGCCTATCTGGCGGAAGGGTTTCCTGACACTAGAGCCAGACAATTTTTCAAGACGACACTCGACTGACGCGTGTCACACAGGTGCAGCGCGCGCTCTACTCATGACACCTGAGGTGATGCAATGTGGGTGACCGGAAAGTGCGTTTTTGAGGCTATGTTTTAATTTTTACCCTGTGTACAGACTACTCAAGCTTTCAAGCCTTGAAAATTGGTCAGTATACAAGCAAAATCATGCCATTTGAATGTTTAAAGTTTGAAAGGGTTTGAACAAAGGATAATGGAGCTATGCAGCATCAAAGTATGGCCCATTTTTTTTTATGCCCACCCGATATATGCCGTCTACTCGCAGCTGTAAGTCTGTAGCAGTTAACCGACGAACTCGTCTCCAAGTTACACAAAAGTACAGAATTTAAACCAGGGCCCAGTTTTTCCAAGTGTATTAGCTAATGCTGGTATTAAGTCACATGTTGTATTTACATTTTCAGCTAAACTGCAACAAACGCAGTTTTCCAAAGACAAAGCAGTTTTTGTTCAAATTTACTGTAATTAAACAAGTTTTTGTAGGCTAAGTGATAAATTGAAGACTCGGCTTAAAGTGAAATCTGGCATTAATTGTTTTGAAGAACCGGGCCCAGATGTATGGAGCCACGTCACCTTAAAGCTGGCCGCCATATTCTCGAGTACCGCGTAAAACACTCATTAAATAAATAAATATAGAGTTAAATGTATTTTTCTCACATTGGGAAAACACCAGTTATCTCCAAAGATCTGGTATGTAAGAATGAAGAGAAATCCAAGTCGACACCTTATGATGTAAACTGGCAGGCATTTGGACAGAGACAATAAAAAGCCTGGCAGAAGTAAAAAGAAGTAAATGCCTGTATGGAGACAGTAGATGTCTCTCTGGAGGCAAACCAACAGTTGTCTGCATGGACACAGTAGATGGTTTTCTGGAGGTAAACCAACAGGTGTCTGTATGTAGACAGTACATGTCTTTCTAGAGGCAAACCAACAGGTGTCTGGAGACAGTAGAGGTCTTTCTGGAGGTAAACCAACAGGTGTCTGGAGACAGTAATTGTCTTTCTGGAGGTAAACCAACAGGTGTCTGGAGACAGTAGAGGTCTTTCTGGAGGTAAACCAACAGGTGTCTGGAGACAGTAATTGTCTTTCTAGAGGCAAACCAACAGGTGTCTGGAGACAGTAGAGGTCTTTCTGGAGGTAAACCAACAGGCGTCTGGAGACAGTAGAGGTCTTTCTGGAGGTAAACCAACAGGTGTCTGGAGACAGTAGAGGTCTTTCTGGAGGTAAACCAACAGGCGTCTGGAGACAGTAGAGGTCTTTCTGGAGGTAAACCAACAGGTGTCTGGAGACAGTAGAGGTCTTTCTGGAGGTAAACCAACAGGTGTCTGGAGACAGTAATTGTCTTTCTGGAGGTAAACCAACAGGTGTCTGGAGACAGTAGAGGTCTTTCTGGAGGTAAACCAACAGGCGTCTGGAGACAGTAGAGGTCTTTCTGGAGGTAAACCAACAGGTGTCTGGAGACAGTAGAGGTCTTTCTAGAGGTAAACCAACAGGTGTCTGGAGACAGTAGAGGTCTTTCTGGAGGTAAACCAACAGGTGTCTGGAGACAGTAATTGTCTTTCTGGAGGTAAACCAACAGGTGTCTGGAGACAGTAGAGGTCTTTCTGGAGGTAAACCAACAGGTGTCTGGAGACAGTAATTGTCTTTCTAGAGGCAAACCAACAGGTGTCTGGAGACAGTGGAGGTCTTTCTGGAGGTAAACCAACAGGCGTCTGGAGACAGTAGAGGTCTTTCTGGAGGTAAACCAACAGGTGTCTGGAGACAGTAGAGGTCTTTCTAGAGGTAAACCAACAGGCGTCTGGAGACAGTAGAGGTCTGTCTGGAGGTAAACCAACAGGTGTCTGGAGACAGTAGAGGTCTTTCTGGAGGTAAACCAACAGGTGTCTGGAGACAGTAGAGGTCTTTCTAGAGGTAAACCAACAGGTGTCTGGAGACAGTAGAGGTCTTTCTGGAGGTAAACCAACAGGTGTCTGGAGACAGTAGAGGTCTTTCTGGAGGTAAACCAACAGGTGTCTGGAGACAGTAGAGGTCTTTCTAGAGGTAAACCAACAGGTGTCTGGAGACAGTAGAGGTCTTTCTGGAGGTAAACCAACAGGTGTCTGGAGACAGTAGAGGTCTTTCTGGAGGTAAACCAACAGGTGTCTGGAGACAGTAGAGGTCTTTCTGGAGGTAAACCAACAGGTGTCTGGAGACAGTAGAGGTCTTTCTGGAGGTAAACCAACAGGTGTCTGGAGACAGTAATTGTCTTTCTGGAGGTAAACCAACAGGTGTCTGGAGACAGTAGAGGTCTTTCTGGAGGTAAACCAACAGGTGTCTGGAGACAGTAATTGTCTTTCTAGAGGCAAACCAACAGGTGTCTGGAGACAGTAGAGGTCTTTCTGGAGGTAAACCAACAGGCGTCTGGAGACAGTAGAGGTCTTTCTGGAGGTAAACCAACAGGTGTCTGGAGACAGTAGAGGTCTTTCTAGAGGTAAACCAACAGGCGTCTGGAGACAGTAGAGGTCTGTCTGGAGGTAAACCAACAGGTGTCTGGAGACAGTAGAGGTCTTTCTGGAGGTAAACCAACAGGTGTCTGGAGACAGTAGAGGTCTTTCTGGAGGTAAACCAACAGGTGTCTGGAGACAGTAGAGGTCTTTCTGGAGGTAAACCAACAGGTGTCTGGAGACAGTAGAGGTCTTTCTGGAGGTAAACCAACAGGTGTCTGGAGACAGTAGAGGTCTTTCTAGAGGTAAACCAACAGGTGTCTGGAGACGGTAGAGGTCTTTCTGGAGGTAAACCAACAGGTGTCTGGAGACGGTAGAGGTCTTTCTGGAGGTAAACCAACAGGTGTCTGGAGACGGTAGAGGTCTTTCTGGAGGTAAACCAACAGGTGTCTGGAGACAGTAGAGGTCTTTCTGGAGGTAAACCAACAGGTGTCTGGAGACAGTAGAGGTCTTTCTGGAGGTAAACCAACAGGTGTCTGGAGACAGTAGAGGTCTTTCTGGAGGTAAACCAACAGGTGTCTGGAGACAGTAGAGGTCTTTCTAGAGGTAAACCAACAGGTGTCTGGAGACGGTAGAGGTCTTTCTGGAGGTAAACCAACAGGTGTCTGGAGACGGTAGAGGTCTTTCTGGAGGTAAACCAACAGGTGTCTGGAGACGGTAGAGGTCTTTCTGGAGGTAAACCAACAGGTGTCTGGAGACGGTAGAGGTCTTTCTGGAGGTAAACCAACAGGTGTCTGGAGACAGTAGAGGTCTTTCTGGAGGTAAACCAACAGGTGTCTGGAGACAGTAGAGGTCTTTCTGGAGGTAAACCAACAGGTGTCTGGAGACAGTAGAGGTCTTTCTGGAGGTAAACCAACAGGTGTCTGGAGACAGTAGAGGTCTTTCTGGAGGTAAACCAACAGGTGTCTGGAGACAGTAGAGGTCTTTCTGGAGGTAAGCCAACAGGTGTCTGGAGACAGTAGAGGTCTTTCTGGAGGTAAGCCAACAGGTGTCTGGAGACAGTAGAAGTCTTTCTGGAGGTAAACCAACAGGCGTCTGGAGACAGTAGAGGTCTTTCTGGAGGTAAACCAACAGGCGTCTGGAGACAGTAGAGGTCTTTCTGGAGGTAAACCAACAGGCGTCTGGAGACAGTAGAGGTCTTTCTGGAGGTAAACCAACAGGTGTCTGGAGACAGTAGAGGTCTTTCTGGAGGTAAACCAACAGGCGTCTGGAGACAGTAGAGGTCTTTCTGGAGGTAAACCAACAGGTGTCTGGAGACAGTAGAGGTCTTTCTGGAGGTAAACCAACAGGCGCCTGCAGTTCATATTGGGGACTTGTTCACTTCTCTCATAGCATGGAGACTACAGAGTAGAGGAAGTTTTATACTTAATTGAGAAGTAATTAATTGAGGTGATTCAGTCCTTGCACCTCACTCTGTCGTTGCCTTTCACAAATGCAGAGCCACCAATGAATAATATTTCAGGTAGCAAATACTTTCAAGGTAGTGAAAATTTCCAAATATATGATATATCGCACAATCAGTGACATATCAACGAGGCAACTTTAAGATGAACATATTTCTAAAGATACAGTGAGAAAATAATCACACGAAAGATAAAATATATGTATAGAAGCGATATTTATTTGTAAACGGTATACAGCTGTTATACATGTAGATGAAGGCATTGCTGTGTAGCAATACAGTATAACTTTCTCTGTTTTGGTATGTACAAGAATTAACAGTAGTTATTACATGTATATCACACGCTATGTACGTAAGAATTTGCGACAATGTTTTGTTAGTTAAAAAACCAATGGCATATCTCCACAACAGATATCTACATGGACATAATATAACAAAGATAACAATTCATGTTCTAAAGACAAAGGTTTTAACAAGGTTTATACACTTCAGAAAGTGTATCTCTCTTATAAACAGAAGAAAAAAAACCCTAAGAGACTAAACTAAATCAGCTGATTCTTGTGACCTACTTGTCCACAGTTGCCATGGAAGCAGTTGCTATGTAAAAACAAGAATATAATGACTCAGCTATTTACAATGGAACATGATTTAAAGCACTTAAAACAATGGACATTAACAATATAAAGTGACAACATCTTTTATTTGTTCTGTGATATGATGCATGTGTTAATTGTTCTTTGAATAGAGGAGAAAATACCAAATGCAAACGGTTTTCCTGGCTTAGTAAGAAGACGTTAATTCAGTTTCTACTCCTATTTGTTCACAACCAACCCTGAGATAAATATTGCTGAAGAATACCGATAAAAAAAAACTCTGCAGAATGTGATTAAATGCGCAGGGGAGTTGAGAAACAGGCAAGTCCACGATACCAGGGTTTAACCCAGACGCAAAATCTATTCACAGCATAAATTCAAAGAATATATTCAACAATTGTATACTTCAAAAGTGTTTAAAACAAAATAAAATAACAATGAAAATCTGTCTAAAATGATAAAGGCTTGATGTCAACAGTACATCATTTTAATTATGCTGTTATAATTTAACCGTCATGAGAATGTAATATGCACAATTAAATATGAAGTATTATGAAAAATTAGGCATTAGAAAAAAAAAATATCTTCTTGGCAAATATGTTGTAGTACAGACAGCCTATTTCTCAATGAAATACATGCTTGTAGTCATACATTTGTTCGAACAACAGGAAAAAAAATATGTGTATCCAAATATGTGTATACAAATATGTGTATCCAAATATGTGTATACAAATATGTGTATACAAATATGTGTGATGAAAAAATACTAAATCACGTCTTACCACATCACTACTAGCTCAAATCTACCATGATTTAAAGAAATTCAGAAGGAAAAACAACAAAATGGAAGTCACCTTAGCTTCTATGCTTATTAAAACAATGTAGGCTTGTGTAAAGCCCGTCACAACCCAAATCACAGCTAAGCATATCGTTGTGTTAATATCAGCAGAGCTAAACAATGGACCACAACCAGAAATGGAAGCATTCAAAATCAGAATTCAGTTTTTACCAAATGCAAACAGATACGTGGTCCATTTTGATAGCAGTGAATGTCATGGAAATTCTGAATTCTGCTCACATTATGAAATAAAACATTTACAAACTAACCCCGTTTTCACTTCTGCTAATATGGGCAATGAATTTTAATTTGAGGTTGAACTCTTGGCGGATGTAGAATTATAATTTCTCAGCTTTGTCTTTTTTGTGTTCCTTATTGTGATCTTTTTCTCCTTTTTCCTTCTTGGACTTCTTTAGAAATCCGAACATACTTCCTCTCTTCTTCTCTTTCTCATGTTTGTGCTGGTCATAACCCATGGCTGCCGAATCTGAGGCTGGTCTTGTGGAAGGAAAAGTGGAGGATTTTGAACGCATCTGGAACAAGAAAGTAATTTTGTCACAGCACTGTATCTTCTCATCCATTCTGCGTTTGACCGATCGTTGCCTAACAACCTCCTCTTGAATTTATCATTACACAATGGCAACTAACATAAGTCCGTACTAAGGCCCTTGTTGAGAGCAGGGAAATCTACAAATTCCCCACCAAAGGTCAGGATTGAGCCTGTACCCCATAGATCAGCAGTTTGACATTCACTGGAAACCTCTCAATTTGTGGTAACACAAAACAAACAACCATGTTTCTGGCCGATGACTAAATCCATTTTTGAAATTTCTCTTTGGCCAATTCAAAATTTAACAGATTTATGCAGGTAGGAGGTACTGAGAAATGAGTTTGAACCAAATTGTATTAGCTTTGGAACAAATTAAAGTACAGTACAGCCGGATCCAAACCATCAATCCTACGTCCACTGTGGTCAAATGGTCAGTGTATCATACCCCGACCTTAATCAGACAAACCTAATACGCCATCGGTCTGCCAGTAACCTGCGGATGGTCGTGGGTTTCCCCTGGGCTCTGCCCGGTTTCCCCCACCATAATGCTGGCCACCATCGTATAAGTCAAATATTTTTGAGTACGGCGTAAAACACCAATCAAAATCAAATAATACGCCATCATCCTCTGCCTACTATCTGCGGCTCACGGTCCGTGGACAGTCAGTGCATGGTGACACCATTGTCAGAGTATCATTTTACGACATTCATTCACTTGCTGGAATTTGATGTAACGACAACGGACATACCCCATAAGCCTTGTATTATTGGCGCGACTTTCTCTATAAATTTTACAAACTTTATTACTGATTCTGAACGTGCTTATATTTTGTGAAAGGTAATTATTTGGGCTGTCCTAAAGTAAAAGAATGGATTGGAATTGGAATTTTCACCAGTACCAAAAATCATTTTTCACTTTCTTTAGTGTATTTTCATAATTTATAAATGGATAGGTAGAGGAATATTCTCACAATATTTTATACATTTTATAGCTTGATTTTATGCAAGATTTAAGATGCATATATATATATATATATATATATATATATATATATATATATAGGACTGGGGTCTACATCGCATGTCTTTAGGCGTATATAAAGGCTACATATGACTGCGCTTATGTTATAACATGAACATGTTTTTGTGCATATAAAAATTGATAAACGATAGGATCAACAATTGTGAAACCGGGGATACAATTCAGGGACTGGAGATTAAAGGGAAAACATTAACATGCTGAACTTTGTACGTGTCAGTGCTTTGAATTTTATAAATTATAGGCCTTGTGTGATGTACAGATTCATTATATATACATTTTCAACAGAGTTTTAAGCTTATATAAGTATGTAGGCTGACACACATCACACAATAAAGTCAAATATTCCTGTGTAATTTTGTCTCCAACATGAAACTGCTAAATTTACTGACAAGCCAAAGAACTCTAGTCCGTTTCCAAATTCTGGAACACCGCAATGGTTGTACAGATCAGTCATGTACAGGACAGCGGACTTTAGAGAAAGCAATGTGTTGCATATACATATATTGGTCAGCATATAGCTCTAAGTAGGCTTATTATTTAGCAATTATTAAAGTAATTTATATGAAAACAAAATATTGTTAACTCGAGATGCCCAGTACAAACTTGAATCCCCTGTCCTCAAGGAAACGGCGTATACAGATGGCGAACCAAAACAGGAGGGGATCCGAAGAGTAAACTATTACAACTCAAATTTTGTGTGAAATTTGTGAAAGTAAATATGCTGCAAGCCATTATGGTGTTCACAACAGACATGACCGTTTACAGGAAATCAGTTTTGTATTTAGCATTAAAGCATTTGATGATCATGGACCAAGGGTCCTTGTGTGATGGCCGATGTCACGGTACGTGTACGAAGGTGCATGGTAAGCGTACCATGCGCTTATCATGGGCCACCTGTCAGCATATCCTCCGGCCACAATGGGCGTAAGATTGATGGTGAGGATCCAGTTGTACTCACAGTACATGGTCGGCGTATTGTATGCTGACCATGGGCCACCTGTCAGCATATCCTCCGGCCACAATGGACGTAGGATTGATGGTGAGGATCCAGTTGTACTCACAGTACATGGTCGGCGTATTGTATGCTGACCATGGGCCACCTGTCAGCATATCCTCTGGCCACAATGGGCGTAGGATTGATGGTGAGGATCCAGCTGTACTCACAGTACATGGTCGCCGTATTGTATGCTGACCATGGGTCACCTGTCAGCATATCCTCTGGCCACAATGGGTGTAGGATTGATGGTGAGGATCCAGCTGTACTCACAGTACATGGTCGGCGTATTGTATGCTGACCATGGGTCACCTGTCAGCATATCCTCCGGCCACAATGGGCGTAGGATTGATGGTGAGGATCCAGCTGTACTCACAGTACATGGTCGGCGTATTGTATGCTGACCATGGGTCACCTGTCAGCATATCCTCCGGCCACAATGGGCGTAGGATTGATGGTGAGGATCCAGCTGTACTCACAGTACATGGTCGCCGTATTGTATGCTGACCATGGGTCACCTGTCAGCATATCCTCCGGCCACAATGGGCGTAGGATTGATGGTGAGGATCCAGCTGTACTCACAGTACATGGTCGGCGTATTGTATGCTGACCATGGGCCACCTGTACTCACAGTACATGGTCGGCGTATTGTATGCTGACCATGGGTCACCTGTCAGCTTATCCTCCGGCCACAATGGGCGTAGGATTGATGGTGAGGATCCAGCTGTACTCACAGTGCATGGTCGGCGTATTGTATGCTGACCATGGGCCACCTGTCAGCATATCCTCCGGCCACAATGGGTGTAGGATTGATGGTGAGGATCCAGCTGTACTCACAGTACATGGTCGGCGTATTGTATGCTGACCATGGGCCACCTGTCAGCATATCCTCTGGCCACAATGGGCGTAGGATTGATGGTGAGGATCCAGCTGTACTCACAGTACATGGTTGGCGTATTGTATGCTGACCATGGGTCAATTGTCAGCATATTCTCTGGCCACAATGGGCGTAGGATTGATGGTGAGGATCCAGCTGTACTCACAGTACATGGTCGACATATCGTATGCTGACCATGGGTCACCTGTCAGCTTATCCTCTGGCCACAATGGGCATAGGATTGATGGTGAGGATCCAGTTGTACTGTAGCTAGTACATATAGAAACACTACTGAATTTTTTTTGCTTGAACATCAAATTCCTCTTAGAGCCCAAATAACCTGTATATTCAAAAACACATCGGTCTTACCTTTACTTCATCTGATTCATCTAAAAACAGAAAAAAGGGGAAAAGGTTATTTAAATATTGTATTCAGAACTTCTCAAAACACACAATGCAGCATGAAACCTTCTCAAAATTATGGTGACATGATGTCTACAGTTCTGGTTACTACAACAGTTAGAAGCACCTATCACTAATACGGCTTTATGTCCATGGCTTTGTGGCACTGGCACCTAGAAGATAAATCTTGATTAACTTTTGACATGCTGTTGAACATCCAATGAAATAACTCTGAATCCAAATAAATGTCTATAAGTGCATCACTGTCCCTAAAGGTATTGATGAATTATAAAACTATCCGTGCGACAGTTCCATTTATGTTGCACGTTGCTGTTTCTGTTAACAACCAAATTAGTTAAAACTGAAGTCAACTGACACCTCTTAGAACACTTCCTGCTGTTGTTCTTGTAGTTTGATGGTATGCAGAATCATCGTTGACTGGCTGATGTGAGAAAGTCAAGGCTAAGATGAATTTTGGGTTCCGTTACTGTACATTGTTTATTCATGTGTGACCAAGGTGACAGGATTTAATCCAGAAGTCTTATCTCTATTTGTCAGCCAATCAGTGTTTATTCTGCATCTGCTCAACCCAGATGCTGGTGACCTTGTGCATACCTGAATCTCTCGCCTGCCAATCAGCATCATCGCTGTCTCGAGACACATTGAGTCTACCCGGTGGGGCAGATGACTGCGGTAAAGGAGGGGTGTCATCATCTGGGAGTGACAAACAAACATGAAATAATATCTCGCTATGCAATGTGCAATCAGTTTCATATTCCACACTGTTAACGGGGGAATGGTATTGTCCCAGCAAAACAACTAAAACAATTTTATTTACTTGACTGGTGTTTTCACGCCGTACTTAAGAATATTTCACCTATACAAAAGCTGCCAGCATTATGGCGCGAGAAAACTATCTACTGGTTGCTGACAGACCTTCCCAGAAACAGCCGAAGATGAAGCTAGCATGAGCTGGACTTGAACTCACAGTGACCCCACTGGTAAGAGGGTCCTGGGTCATTGCGCTGCGATGGCGTGCAAACCCCTTTGACCACAGAGGGCCCTCACGTTTCTTTATAAAGTCAAAACTACGTTTATGACTGAAGGTTTACCTGATGGCATGCTAATTTCACTCCCGCTGCGATCGTGTACAGACTGGTCTGTACGTGAAAAAGGTGTTCTTTCAGCAGGAGATTTCTGGTATTCAGGCTTTTCTGGGGTGCTTGACAACGCTCTTCCACGACTCGCAGGTACTGGATGTCCATCGCCATGGTGAGGCATGTCACCATGATGCGGTGGGGATGCATCTCCACTACGATGTTGTACCATTTCCTCGGAATCATGGGCCGATGATGGCGACCTTGTCTGTTTTAGAACTTCTTCTGGTGGTAAAGCTACAACAACAACACTTTCAGATCAGAACAGCGCACAAACACTAATCTTTCTCTAATTCTCTTCAAATTAAAAACCAGATATTATCAGCTTTTAATTATGGGTATAATTACTTACTTACATTATATAGGTGCAACACAGAAGTCACAGCTGAAACAATACAATATTAATGATGTTGTGATTTTTAATTAGCATTTTTACAAAAAGTTTAGTCTTAATATAATTTTGGTATACTGGCTTTGCTGAACAAGGATAATTTATTACTAGGGTAACATGCTTATACTCTGAAAGGACTACGACTACAATTCTGACATGCTAAATCTCTTAACACATTTCAATTCAAGCCTCCATTCCCAAAGCTTTCAGAAATTTTTTGCAAGCCAGCTTTTTTGTCCATATGCCTTTTTAGAAATAACCTTGCACCCCCTCACACCAGAAATAGAGCATGCCGGGTCACCTAATTGGAAAATGTGAAAATAGCATGCAACTTAATTCCTACATGATGGATAGCATATGATAAAAGAACCATAAAAGAGACAGTAAAAAGTGTTACACCAGTTTCAAAAGAATTACTAGTATATCTTATGAACATATCCTTACAAAGCACTTTTATGGCAATATCAACATTTTTTAACACCTCATATAATTTCATGTGTGTAAACAAGCAACAGGAACAAACAAACAATTTGACATGTAATGATAACGTGTGCAATGACAATAATGATAGCGTGTGCAATGACAGTATTCTGCTGAGACTGACTATCCCTAAAATAATTTGTTTATAACATTCCTACTTCAAGCAACCCCTGTTTATAGGTTGTGCTAAAATCAGATAAATAAGATGGAATACTAACTAATTTAAACGAATCAGATTTAAATTTTACTCTCAGTGGGACAAGTCATTATTAATAATTATTCTGGTTAATAGATTGTGTTAATTATTGTGTTAATAATGTGTTTTATTTTAGTGACACCACAATTTAAACCATCAGAAGTGTAAATTTCACAAACAAAACGAAAACATCTACTTGATCATGACAACTAGTGCATGTGTGAATTCAAATCCAGAAGTACCATTAAAAAACTAAAAGCATTTACAAGACATTCACAGTTAACGAAAGACAAAAAATCTACTCATGAGAGTGCAAGGGTGAATTCAAATCAAAAGTAGGCTACTAAAAAAAATACTAAACCCATTCAGATTTTTCAAAGATAAACTGCGCAATGACAGCAAACTTATAAGTTGCAACCAATCAGCAAAAAATGAACACGACAACAGCCAAAATCAATGTGAGGCAGTCAGAAATACAAATGTTCTGGACTCGGAAATACATTTTTTTTTTTTGCAACACCAAAATGTAAAAGTTATGGCAGGACAGGTTGTGTAAACATGCCATAAAACAATGCTATGTTTCCAGGGGGTATTTGTGACTCCAGAACAATTGTATTTTCCATTCAGGAAATCTAATAAAACTGCAAGCATTATTAGTAGTGTCAGCTCAACACATGGCACAACACTGAAAAACAAAGCAATATCACAAACTGGCATCTACGATGAAAGTCTCCATTGCCGACCCACATGCAGACAGTGCTGAAATAAAGGCAGGGTAAGTGGCTCAGTTTGATTGGGTGACACAGCATTATTGCGAGGTCAAAGTTTAAGGTCACCTCTTTGTTCAGATTCTGCCTCCTGACAAATATTCAAGTCCTCATCGTTATGAAGGGGAGGTAAAGCTGTGGGAACAATATCAACCAATGGGAAAACAGTTAACATAAACAGGAAACTCCTATATTTTCTGATCAATTACTCATAACTCAAATGTTATATATTAATGCTTGTATGTTTAAAGTTGGAATGACATTGTGATATAATTTGGTCATACCATTATGGTATAACAGTAAGGTCTGAAAGAAACAGAATTTGATAGGTTTTACTGACGGGTATGATCTAGGCAGGTCAAATCATTGTAAAACTAAGTGAACAGTCAAACATAACGTCAACCAGTCTGACACAAGGTCAATCAGTTTTACACCAGTTGGACACCTGCCCAAGTGGTGTTTAGATAATGCACTGTTCCGGTACTCATTTTCTTTTTCTCTCATTTACAGGATGGCGTTTTGGTTCATGGGCAAAGAGTGGGGAAACCATTGCAGCCAGGTACCTGATAAACCTCTGGGCCCAAAGCCACAGACAAGTAAAAAAGATCTTAATTCGAACACACTATCTGACTAGTCATGTGTTCAGGGAACATCAATAGGAAGTTGTTCAGTTTTCTCAGGCAATCAGTCTTCTTGTTATCTGACTTCTTGTTAACAACTTAACACAGTCATTTATCTGTAACAAATTTCTTCTTAACCAAGGCATTTTTTTCTGCCCGAGAAAATTTCTATAACATCTATCTATCAAAACCCAGCTATATTTCAAACTACAGTTTAGACCCTTTTGACCTTGAAAAGTGCAACCACATGCTCTCTGACCTTTTCTGAGATGTCTAAGGTGACTCGTGATACCACAGTAATAAGTATTCATTGTGAAACATGCCAATACTTTGATTTATATGTCCATGAACAACATTTTAAACCAACATGTTCAGCTTTCATCACACAATGTTTTCATAAACATTTAAATGTTATAAAACTATCAATTACAGTTCATAACATATACATATTATCCACATTAGTGTTTCTATTGAAGTCATTTTATAATCAAACCATGCATCACTAAACCAAAACAGCAACATCTGACTCGCACAACTGATTCCACATCGCATAAAAAAACACATAAAAAAAATTTATAATGAACGGCTAGGTGATGTTCATAGATCTAAGTGATCTATCGCCATGGTTACCACAGTGCAACATACCTGATTGGTTGTTGACCTTTTCACACCACTGTAGCATCTCAGTCTGGTTGCTGGCCTCAAATAAATACTCTGCTCCATCTGCAAGATGAAGCCGCATCACGTTCTTCTTTTTGGTATAATCTGATGCTATTTCACACTTTGAGTTGTGGATGTTTAGAGGAGGAGCAATGGCGTAGCTTTCTGCAAAACCTAGAAACAAAACAACATACCACATACAAGTATATATGGAGTAATACAATGAATTTTTCAATGGCATACTCAAGAATTATTTCATTTATACAATGGAAGCGGAGTAGGCTTATGATCTCAAGTAAGTTTAGCAAGTGTGATATATATCGTATTAGTTGAACTAACTTTGAGCTAAAGTGGACTTCACGTAAGATAACACAAAAGAAAACCATAGGCTGAATATTGCTAGCAATTCCCTGAGAGCAATAGAAATAGGGGAATCTGAGAATGCAACAGGCTTTTTTTGTGAGCCCTTTAATTACGCACTAGTATAAGACAACTGTAGTGGCATTACTTACCATCTTTGTCTTTAAAGAAGCAGAGAAGCTGTCCGCAAAGGACTGTGTACATGTTTTTCCACGAGCGGATAGTGGCCTTCTTTCCCCCAGATTGTAACTCTTGCTTCCTTTCCAAGAATCCTTCAATCTCAGCTGGAGGCAAACCAGCAGGTAGCTTGTACTTGTCCTTGAAACTGTGTGCCTTCCTCCGTAATGTAAAGCTGGGAGTCCTTTTAGTTTTTTTCTGGTCTTCATATCTAATATCATCACTACGCTTCATCACCGGGCTTGTGGGTGTTTTCAAAGCTTGCTTCTTCTCAAGCCCTGGACTTGAGAGAGGAGGTGTCATGGGTCGTGACGATGCATCCATGCCTGCGCCGTCATCATTGTTGTTGTTGTGCGTGGGGATGTTACTTGGTTTTTGTTTCCTTTCTACTGCAGACTCCTCTTGCTGAGCTTCACGGGGTAGAGGTGCCGTTGGCGGGGAGGAAGCAATAGGCGGAGGTGTTTCACTTCTGACACTATCAAAAGATTCATCCTGTAGCTGTTCGCGGGGAGACTGGGGTGGGGATGAAGAGTCGTCTCCCTGGGTTGTGACTTCATCGACCACAGCCTCAGGGGATGTTGGGACAAATTTACCATCTGCATTCCCTTCCGGATCGAGGGAACCACTGCGGCGGAATTCAGCAGCTTTCTGAAGTTTGACAGGAGCAATGGGTTCTGTTTGGCTTCTAAAGCTGAACGCACGTTTCACCTCGCGCTGGGGACCCTCCCCTTTTGTTGTGGCTTTGAAGGTTTGAGATCGTCCAATCAAAGACTTCACCATGGACTTATTGAGCTTCTTGCTCTCTTCCTCATTCCTGTGAGAAATACATCCATTATTTTGTCGTTAGCTTGTGTCTGAGCTTTCAAAAGTTAATTAATATCTTATTTTACTGCACATGGCCAAATATTTCGTCCATAAAAAAAATTACAGATTTTACTGGATTACATGAGTTCTTTTTTTTTTTATAGAAAGGTGTTTTAATGTTTGCTTGGAAGGTAGGATAATATTCTACCGGATCAATGCAAGTTTCAGCTTCAAATATAAGCTTTTATGACATTTATTCCATCTCTAAAATGAACAAATTTTTGGGGGCAAATTATTAGGATAAATACACATGATCATATAGTTCTCATGATATAAGGTATATCTACAAGGAAACCACAGCCAATCTGCAAAGGATGCTACAAAAATTAACCAAGAACAGATTTTAATATGCTCTTATTCCATGCATGTACACATGTAGGTTTTACACTAGTTTGCAAAGACAACTTACCTTATTTTTTATTTATTTATTTATTCATTTTATTGGTGTTTTACGCCGTACTCACAAGAATATTTCACATATACGACGGCGGCCAGCATTATGGTGGAAGGAAACCGGGCAGAGCCCAGGAGAAACCCACGACCATTCGCAGGTTGTTGCCAGACCTTCCCACATACAAAGACAACATACCTTATTTTTTTTTAACAGTACTGCTAACATCCGCATAAAGTATTTAACCTACTTTGACTTTTCATCATCGGTCTCAGAGCCCTCCTCATCTTTCTGTTTCTTCAGAAGAACATCACGTGCCTTCTTCTGCTCCTCTTCTCTACGTCTCTCCTTAAAACAACATCACACAATGTACATAAGAATTCATTAGAATTCCTGATGAGATTAAATTTTCAAGGTCTCACAATAAATACCGCTCAAAAAGTCATATTTACTCATTAATTTGATTGTTACCATACCCAAGAAAATTTTCACTTATATGACAGTGGTAAGGGTTATAGGCATAGAAAAAGATGTCAGAAAAGGGCAAGTCACCTGCACTTTCTGGTGTCTGCCAGATGCCAGAAAAGGGCGAGTCACCTGCACTTTCTGTGTCTGCCAGATGCCAGAAAAGGGCGAGTCACATGCACTTTCTGGTGTCTGCCAGATGCCAGAAAAGGGCGAGTCACATGCACTTTCTGGTGTCTGCCAGATGCCAGAAAAGGGCGAGTCACATGCACTTTCTGGTGTCTGCCAGATGCCAAAAAATGGCGAGAGTCACATGTACTTTCTGGTGTCTGCCAGATGCCAGAAAAGGGCAAGTCACATGCACTTTCTGGTGTCTGCCAGATGCCAGAAAAGGGCGAGTCACATGTACTTTCTGGTGTCTGCCTAACAGATTAGTCCCAACAAGCGCCTGGCGCAATATTCATGACAACATATCATACACAATGTTTGTCACCAAGGTAAATACACTTTGGCCAGCATAAACTCCCAAATAATATTCTTTCCACCTCATGTGAACTCAAACGCCTTTCTAAAGGATTTGACACAAAACCAACATGTTCAGTCAAATATAATGATTCTGATAATCAGTGGGTGAATGCATGTTTATAGTTAACTCTTCAAATCAGATATCTATCCATTTTGTGAGAGGCCCACTCAGGGAGTTTCCAAAATGGCTGACGCATGTCTTCTGATTAAGTGCTTGATTCTGGCATCTGCGGTCAAAACCCCATAACTTATCTCCACACAAGAAAATGAAATTTACCCAGAGTGAAATTCCAAAATAAAGATGTCAAAACCAGTTTCTAAATTAACAGACAATAATCTCAATCGTAGAATTGCGAGTATACCTGAATCAAAGATGAAATTGTCGCACGACAAAAGTCCAGCACCAAACAAAACACAACACAACGCAAATAGAGAGATAGAGAGAACTAAAATACTTCTTTTCTGCCCAAGAAATAGGAAAGTTTTCCAAGGTAACCAAACTTAAATATATCCACAATCTCACAAACAAATCAGTGAGGAGGGAAAGTGCTGAAGTTGACAGATTTCTGCACTCACTTCAAAGCTAATGTACTTGTATAATTACCATACAATGATCAGCCTTGGTATGGAGAAGAAAGAATCAAAATCATTAGAAACTGTAAAACTAACGACTACAAGAAATGAAGACAAATTTTCAATCACAACAAGCTACAGGAATCTATTTGAAAACATACAACAAACTACAAACGAAAAGAAAAGGGCAACTACGTGGAACAGTATCTTTTAAGCTACAAAGGAAGACACTATATCATGAATGCAATGAGGGCAGGAAAATTTATACTTCTGACAAAACTGATTAGATTAAAAAAATGAGACCCATTTTACTTCTATTCACAATTGCTGCATTACAATTTCTGTCATCAACCAAATTATGTATCTGATTTGTGTTACATTTGATTCATGTTCTATGATCTGTTCCTGTCACATGAATAGAATGCATTACCCAGTTATTAAACTGGAGGGTTCAATTTCAAAAGGATCAGACAAGGAGTCGGAATTAAAAACTCACTTCCAAAATACGCTCTTGTTCCTTTCTCTTGATCTCTTCCAGTCGGTCTTTCTCTCTCCTGGCCTCATCTTCTAACAGTCTCTGCTTCTCAAAACACTTTCTGGTCATCAAATGCTTTTTCAATCTGCAAGATATTTTAAATTCATTACATCACTGTCAAATTCTACTTACAAGACGCTAGTCGTTTTGTTGGGGGGTTGAGTAACTACTGACCTGTGGCAAGCTAAAGAGTAGTATTTCACTGACTGCTTGATCTCCACTAAACTTCATGTTAGACCACTTAAACTGCCTCAAGAGCAGAGAGGTGGGTAAATCTCAAGGATTGCAAGTCTGGGATTGAACAAACACTGCACGAATCTCTGTGATTCAAAGACCAGCATGTATATCACTCGGGCACAATCTCAAAGACATATCTTTTAATTTTATAGAATTTATAAACAATGCTGTCACCTTATTCACCTAATTTTGGATAAAACGAACACCAACCTGGACTCTTCTGTTCAGTGCAGTGAATTTGTCTTCCTGTGCTGACACTGTCTTTTCAAAATCGTCATGGCGACGTAAAAGCTCCTCAACAGTTTCAATGGAATCTCCGTAGTATTTTTCTCGCAACATAGGCTCTCGGCAATTTAGCCAAGCATCCAGTAAGTCCATCTCATGTTTGAATTGCTAAGGAAAGAAAAACTTTGTTCATTAGAACCTGTAAACAGTTTTATTTAGATATCAAAGGCCACAGCTGACATGTACTTATATCGACATGTCTATATTGCAAACAAAGCAACTTCTATTTGACTAAACAGTCCAATAAAATATGGGACAAAAACTTTGAACAAACAATTATGGCCACACATTTAAGTATAAATTCAAATAAAGTTTAAATTTCATTTCAATATGAGAAATATCATGCACCCCCCACCCCCCCCTTGAGCTGTGAACAAAATTTCATTCAAATCTGTGTATGCTTTTATGTGTATAATGGGAGACTCGATTAAGAGCAACACAGAACGTCCAAATGACAGTAGAACGCATCGTTTTCTTCTGTGCAGTGCATGCAGTGCATGTGTACTTCATATGTGTTTTATGAGTACACCTTCGTCGATAAATGTGATGCAATAAAGGAAAGAACTAATGAGTTCACAGCTCTGAGCCATCTTAACACAGGCAGTAAGGAGTTGTATAATGAGTACTCCAGTACTTTTTTTAAAACATCACATCGGCAGACATAATGTTGTTGGCAGAGGCAATGAAATTTACCAAGTTGCCACAAACTGAGCCTGCCGTAACTTCCCTGACAGCATACAGTAAAGCGATATGTCACCGTGGCGACAGTTCTTGACGTAGTATTGGGACAGCTCTGTAGAGCGAGCTCCATAGCCCAGAAGTCCGGTTGATTTGCACCCACCTGAGCCTCAAGGTTCTGTTCATACAGCACTTGTCTCTGTGACCAAGTCTTCATCAACGCCTGCCAGTACTCATTCAGCAGCTTTATCTTCTCCTTGATCTTAAAACAAAGAACAAAACATTATATAAAGGATATATGAAATGGTACTATAAAATGGCGAGTATGGATGTAAGGAAAATGAGGCTTTGCCACAAAAATGCAATCAAAACAACTTTCATTTTTGAGGAGTATTTCTTATTTCTTAACATCCACCCCTATAACAAGTTATACATATTTTCCATCAATGGTCGGCAATATTTATCCATAAAGATAATTGGAACACACGATCAGCTTGTAGCTCCTAATTCGAACTCTTCCTTGAGGTCGTTCCGACAGCTATCACCACTGAGGTCACCACTGAGGTCACCACAGCAGGCTCCTTCATATCCAGACTAACCACTTGGGCCTCAGGAAAACTGTAGTTTGAAGACATTTTTATGCAACAAGAAGAAAGCTGAGTAGCTTTTATTGTACTTTTATGTCGTCCCACATCACATACTCCGTTTTAAGACATAAATACCAAGGGTTTGAAGTATTCTATCTAAAGCCTCAATCTCAACTATTAAACTTCTGTACATATTTGAAGACACTAAGACAACTTTCACACAAAATAGCAGAGGTACTTTCCCAGAGCCATGCAGCTGGATGAACAGAAAATTTGGAAAACTTATTATCCAACCCTGATCATATTTCAAGTATCATAAAGGAAGCTTGAAAATGTAGTATGTATAACATAAGTTATCAATTTTCTAGCTCCTCAAAATATTCCTGAATCCAGAAAACTATTTAACTGATTGGTGTTTTACTCTGTAATCAGGACTGTTTCACTTGTATGACAACAGCCAGAATAATAGTGGAAGAAAACCTGGGCAGATCCAGAAAACTGAACAACAGACGATGCCATCAAGTTTGGTGTCGATCAACATGAACATAATAGTAGTACTTCAAAATCTAAAAGGAAAACTGTTCTTCAAATATACAGTGCTGACATGAATACCAATTAACGTCACGGCATTTGACAACTCTAAGTGAAGCGGTTCTGTAGATCTAATGAAAATGCCAAAAAATCATTCACAATACAGACTGTCAAGTGCTCATCAAAGTACTCACCTCCCCAGACAGGAAGTGTCCACTGTTGATCAAGGCCTGGCCAGTCTGATGGAAATTCTGGAATTGTTCTTTACGACTGTCAATCTCCGCCTTTCTCTCCTTGTGGCGTGTCAGCTGGAACTCCGCCCCTGGAAGATCTCTGGCTAACTCATCCCCAGTGATTAGAGCCATCATCTCACTACACCAGGCGCTGAAGAGAAAAATACCGTACTGTACATAGTATGCCATAGTTAGATTTTTAAAATTTACTTATTTGATTGGAGTTTTATCTGTACTCGAGAATATTTCACGTACAAGACCAGCCTTATGGTGGAAGCAAATAGGGGAAATCCCAGGAAAAACTCACAACCATCCGCAGTCTGCTGACAGACCTTCCCAATTACGAACCATAGTTACAAATATTCCCTCATTCATGGCTGGCAGGAATTATTAAACTAGTTAAATTTGGAATATTAACAAAATCAATTTTTTTTCACCACTGGACTAATGAAATGAATTAATTAAGCAGTAATTTAATATTGTTAATTTGCAAAAAAGCTTACTATAGTGTAATAGTGTAAAAGTGTGGGTACACCACATAAAGGAGATGGCAAATAAAACATCTTTGAAATATTAAACCCTCAACAATGCACATAAAGATGACAAATAAAGGTAAGAAACTGGGCCTAAGTTCCTAAGGCCGCTTTCACAAGGTGCCATATCTGTTCTTTTTTCATTCTAAAAGTTGATACAAAACGCCCCATGTGATAAAACCTTGAGCACTGACAAAGTCGTTGGACACTCTCACCCTATTTACCTGAGTTCCCTATAGTCATTGAAGTACATCTGTATTTGCTCAGCCTGCTGTAGCTTGTCCTTCCTCAGCGTGGCCTTCTCCACCAAGTTATTCCAGGCCTGCACCATCTCCTCATGTTTGGTGGCGATGTGCTCCTGAGCATCAGGGAACAGACCAATCAAACGCTCTGCCTCCTTCGTGATGGCTTCCACCTGGTCGCTAATGGCTGCCAAATCTCGCTGATAAGTTCAAAAGAAAAGTTAGTGTCCAATGTCAGTTAGAGTTAAAAAGAACAACACTGTCCCAGATAAAAACAAAATAACCTAAAATTGCTCTTTTTGCCTGCTTTTGAGAACTATTGCTCTTAGTAAGGTTGTTTCGAGGTTAGGATGATATTTTTCTGCCAGAACATAAGTTTCAACACCAAAAGTTATATTTTATGACATGTATTTGCTTCTAAAATCTTTTACTCATTTGTATTAATACAATTTTTTAAGAACACTCCACCAGATGTATGCCAATTATTAAACAGATAACAATGATGTAATACAAGACAGTTCTTTGAAGGCAACATGCATGAAGTCAAGAAGAAAAAAAATCCCTCCCCAAAATGTGTGCCAAATTTTCAGAGGTATGTTCTGTACCTCGAGTCCTTCATGCCGGCTATTAAGTGCTTGTACACTCTCTAGATCATGGCCGTAATCGTCAGTCGATACCACTCCGTCTTTCTCCTGGATCCAGTTCAGGGTGTCATCTGCGTCTCTTCCGTACATGTGTACCTGTTTGGCTCCCGTCAGCGCCTGCCAAAGATGAAAAAACAAAAGTATTTGAAGATCTCTGTGCCAAAAATAACAATCAAACAAACAAACAAAAATTCAAGTTGCTCCGAAAAATATGTCTAATCTCATTTACATGCAAGGAGTCAGGCGTGTATAGATATAATCAAAGAAGAAGAAATTTCCTGGTTTTAGAATTTATTTGGAGGTGCATAGCAAAAATCTAACCTCTTGCCGAGCATGAGCTACTTCTTTCAATTCTGACCACATCTGATTGATTTCATTTCTTCGTTTCTCAATATTATTGGTCTCAAAATGTTTAGCATTGCACATTGTGGTGGCCGTATTATTGATGGCAGCTATTCGCTCTTCTCCACTGTTGAGCTCTCGGATGAAATCTTCAAACTTTTGTTGTAAAATCTGCAAAAAACAATATGAGAGATTTTCAAATAATATCTACTGCTATGATAAAGCCTGACCAAGAAAAACTGACTAAAATGTAATCAAAAAAAGACAAAAACAAACAAAAAAAAAAAACAGTTGGTTATCCAGAATAAGTTGATTACTGTCTTTCAAGGTGAGCTAAAACTATTTGAGTAGCTAAAAGAGAAGTCATAAAAAATGAGTGGCATTAAACCTGGCCCATGGGAAATGTCCATTTGCTCAAGAGACGCCATGCAGGGAAGTTTGGTGAAAACTCAAACATGGCTTTCATAGTTGCTGAGTTCTAGACATTCCAGATAGCCAGAACAGGAATCCAGAGCAAAACAAAGAACCTGTGTGGAACATTTTCTTCCTGTGCTGGCTAGGGACGCAGTTTGTTACATTTAATGTGAAGCTTTTCTTATGTTTCATACTTTTCACGTTACACTTCTAGCACATGTGCAGAGCTGTGAAATGACTGGGCCACTGTCTCACCATTAAAATTTCACTATGTGAAGATCTCACCTCTACATGTTCCAAATCTTCACCGTAATCTTCAGAAGACGCTATGACACCTTTGTCAGAAATCCAGTCAATGGTGTCATCTGCTTCCCGGTAAAATTCGAACAGTTTAAGGCTGTCATTCAGTTTGACTCGTCTCCTTGTTGCCATGTCTTGAAGCTCACTGTACTGCTGTTCTATGTTGTTCTGAAAACACCGAAGTGGATGGTTAAGATTCTCTTGACTTGTAATATACATTTATATTTATTTGATTTATCTGATTGGTGTTTTATGCCGTACTCAAGAATATTTCACTTATACGACGGCGGACAGCATTATGGTGGGAGGAAACCCACGACCATCCGCAGGTTACTGCAGACCTTCCCACTTACAGCCGGAGAGGAAGCCAGCATGAACTGGACTTGAACTCACAGCGACCACATTGGTGAGAGACTCCTGGGTCATTACGCTGCGCTAGCTCGCTAACCGATTGAGCTATACATTTGTACAAATACTTGTATTTCTATGATCTTAAGAATAATTAGTTTAACACCAAAAATTATAAATTGTGTTTCGCTTCGGCTCTGATAGCAGTGGCAAGACATAATAAATTTAATAGCTCTGCACAAAACAGTTCTCAAGATAAAAACATAAAAAAAAATAAATAAAAAACATATTAAAATATAAAAATATTTCATTAATATAACCATTGTCAGATTTATGCTTGTAGATTTACAGGCAGAGCGCTGTGAAAACGAACATGCTTCACAAATTATCTGATAAATACTTATGAACAATACAGAGTTTACAAGCAGGAGTTATTTGATTTTTCAAAGCATCATGAATATTTTACTGAAAGGTTTGTCAGAAAAATGCTCGGTTAAGTGTAGACAAACCACTTGTCTTCTCACCTGTTGTTTCTGAATGTTGTTCAGGTCATAATGACCTTTATCCAGCAGAGTTCGGCTCAGAGCAGCAAGCTCCCCGATGTTGTTACCAAAGTTGTCAATATCTCGGTCCAAAGCATCAAGTTTCTTCAACAATGCCTGCATTGAAAAAGATCAGTTCTAATGAAAATATTATTCCCTTCTGATAGTCGTGAAGAAAGAAGTTGCACAGTAAAAATATTTTATCTTATGCTGGTATGTTATGTTTTTAATGTGGATAAGATTACCTGAACGGAATCTTCATCTTTTCCTAAGTCACTGCTGGTTAACAGGGGCTGCTTTTCTCTCATCCAAGACTCCGCTTCAGCAATTTCGGAATAAAACTGAAAAATTTCAAAAAAGACACATTATGAAAACCATGAACCAAAATGTCCCCACTGATGCTACAGTTTTGCAGGAAAATCAATTTCATGTATTAAATCTAACAGTTAAAAGTCTGATTAACCATAACAGTCAGTGAATGACCGCTGTTTATTACAAGCGTATTTGATCTAAAATTTTGACTAACTTACTCATTTTGCCTGATTTGGAGAGTTCTATTGATCTTAGAATGGTGATCCAAGGATGACACTCTACTGAAAATATGTTCTAGCACAAAAGGTAATCTTCTTTGAACTTCGCTAAAATTTCTGAAGATTCTAGGCAGATTTTTGGGGGGCATGTACTGTTCAGTAGACACTTCTTATGTCTTACCTTTTGCACTTCTAGAGACTCCTGGAGTTTAGCTCGTCTCTCTGAAGCCATGTCTTTCAAACTTTTCATTTCAGACTGCAGTTCGTTCAGCCTAGCCTGCACGTCTGATGCAGCAAAGTGCTTGCTGCGGATCATGCCTTGGGCAGTAGATGCTACTGCATCTACCATGGGCTCATGAGCCATTATCTCAGATTCTAATGCCTAAAGAAGAAAGGAGGAAAACTAGGATCATATATTTCGTTAACTTGACTACAAAAATGCGACACACAAATTGCTCAACCTTTTCGCACAAGAAGGAGCACCTTTCAGTGTAATTTATGCACAATTTAATTTGATTTTGGGGAAAAAACTACATTCACTGAATTGCACAATTTCAGGGTTTTGAAAAAAGTATAATATTATCAGTCTAGACAGCATAATCTTCAGAAAATGCTTGAATAAACACCTACTGAAAAATTGCAGTAGCAAGACCTTTTCATGGCATTCCAGATTCTGAATTTTTCACATCTGCTTTAAAGTCTGAGCAGAAATCAGTCAAACATTTATTTCTGTACATTGGTTAAGATTACTGGCTGATTGAGCTTTGTAACCTTCATCCTACACAGATCTTCTACAAATGTACCTGATGTTTCTTGACAAGGCTTTGGACATTTGACAGTGTTGTTCCAAGATCTTTAGAACCAGCCAATGGTTTCTTTTCCTTGATCCAAGAAATTTCGTCCTCAAGGTCACGGTAAAGCTTGTAGAGATGTAGGGCGTCACCGAGGTTGTCTCTGCGAATGGTGCAGGGTTCAGACAGGGCGGCGTATTTGGCCTGTACTTCTTTGGCCTCAGCTGTCAATTCTTTGTACATGAAGTGTTTGTTCTCTTTGAACACCTGGGCAGTTTCAATCACATCCTGAACTTTCTCTTCATGGTTACTAATGTCCTGTTCCAGAAGCTAAAAAATGAAAATACTTTCATTGTTGGGAAATTTTCAGCGATGTAGCATTTTTTTCTTTAAAACATAAAAGGGTAAATTTAAGTGACACTTATGTACTTTGAAGAAAAGATGCTGCACTTGGTTTTTACGCATAAATAACACATCCAAATTCTAAATAATGTGAGGAAAACAAATAATCTTTCAAAAATAATCAGATCATTACTATTGTCATATTAAAGGAAGGGTGGCATAATAAAACAATTACGGGTTGGCTAACTGGAAGTCTTTAACAAAAATCTATGACCCACATTACACACAAGTTGTATTAAAACTTGTACACGGTTTGTACACGCATCTAAGTTCAGTTCAACATCAGACAAATCCATGAGGTACAGGCATGCCTTTGTGATGAATGTTTGATGGGTGTATAATGAAACATTTGGTAACACTGCCCAAGAACAAACCTGATGTTTCCTTAGAAGATTAGTTACAGATGTCAAATCCTTCCCATGATCCTCCGAGATCAGCTGATTTTCCACCTCCTCCATCCAGGTGTTGAGATCACTGACAAGCCGCTTAAAGAGCAGAGCCTGAAAAACACATCGGAAACACATCAATAACAGACATGGGAAAAGTCTCTTAGCTGTGACTGCAGAACCACATGTCCAAATCTGTTGTCGAAATAATGGAAACCTAGAAATGATGGAAACCAACAGAACGATGGCAACCAACTAAACGATGGCAACCAACTGAACAATGGAAACCAACTAAACGATGGCAACCAACTAAACGATGGAAGCCAACTACCCAATGGAAACCATGAAATAATGGAGTCTAGAACAACAAATCATCCACTGCACTGATAGAGATGCAGATACAAGCATCAAATTAATTAGTAAAACAGTGAAAGGGTGAAATATACCTAAGAAAACGAATGGCTGACAGGGTATTCATAAAATGACGGCATGTCCTGTGACGTGGAGACAGATGTGGAAAGCAATGATCTTGTACACACCATTATCTGATCAACAATCTTTTGACCATGGCACTGTCAGCATTTTATGAAATTTTATGAACATAGCATCAGTATCAAAAATTTTTTTTATAACAATTGGTCATTCTCTCTCAACAAAAGGAATGGTAAGACATGACTAACCTTGTGAGCATCCTGTAATTTGTCCTTCTTGTCAGAGCTGGCGGTTAAGAGAGCCTTCCAGCTGAGCTCCAACTCGTTCAGTCTCTTCCTGATGTCAGCCTTTTCATAGTGGTCAGATTGGATCAAAACCTCTCCTTCCTAAGGTGCAAACAAGAAGTATATTTTTTTCCACCACAAGCTATACTTGTATGATTAACATATTTAAAATCATTTGGTCAATATATTCAAACATTTTTTAACGCTGATGAAAGTAGAAGATGAAAATTGAAAACAGGTAAATTTTATATAAAACTTTTATGACTTCCATTTAATTCATGTAATGAGTAATAGTCTTATCTCTTTCAGTAACTTTTAGGGACCTTTAAGAAAACTGGCCTAAATCCTGATTTATCTCCCCTGGTGACCTCACCTCAGTCACAGCATTAACCCTGTTCCTGTTGGCAATAATCTCAGCCTCAAAGGCCTGGTGTTTCTGTAGCTTTCCTTGGAGGTTCGTGGGATCACGGTAAGACTCATCCATTGCAACCTGCATTTTCTCGCTCACCCAGCCAGACACCTGAATAAAAACATCACCAGAAATTGTGTTTTCACATGTCTTCTGTCACTTGAGATACCCACTACAAAATAATCTTCAAACAACATGAAACACTAAATGCAAAAAATTTCTTTTCGCCCATGGTGCAGAAGCACTGACAGCTACATTATATCCAGCATTATAGAAATACCACACATCTCTATCCCAAGATACCTCTAATGTAATTTAAGGCCTTATCTCACAGAAAAACTGCTGTTATAGGGAACGGACTCAGTGTATACACGAAGTTAGCAGTATTAGAACATACTAATAATTTTTTAAATCCATACCATGTCTCCGAGTACTGAATCAATCAATGGTTATTGTAAGTCACCAAAAGTTTCCATACCTCATATAGGTTCCTGTTCAGACGCCTTCCACAGATTGTTGCGCCTGTCAATCACCTGCTGACAACACTCCATGATCTCAGCAGACGCGTAATGGTTTTGGTCACACAGATCTTTGGCAAACTGTTGGAGATCTTCAATCTTATCCTCTTGGGCCCTCAAGGTCATTTCAAAGGCGTCATGGCTTTTGACTAAAGCTTCCACACTAGATGAACTGTCCTGGAAAAAAGCAAGATAAATTTTTTTTTTTTTTTTGAATTTGGAATAGTAATTTACCTCAACATTACTGTTAGGATGATATTAATCTGGAGGAAGGTCCGACAGCAGCCATGATCATGACTTGTAAATTCACACCTCAATCATACACTACTACAAATACCATTTTTTCCATTCTTCATGATAATTAAGAATAAATTACTGTGATTTGAAATCTTACCCCTACATCTTCATTGGATAAGAATGCTTCTTTTCCAGCCAACCAAGCTTCAGCCTGATCTGCAGTCTCCTTGAAGACCTGTAAAATTGAAATATAAAGACATAATTTTTTTATGTCCTGATGCCTGATGCCAAGCATTATAACGCTGTATGGAAATTGATAAGACTGAATCTCTTGAAGATATGTAGAAAATATTTCTTTCATGATTGATCCCAGAGACTCATCCCTTGATACATGATACAAAAGCCTTGTTACTAGCCCTGGTCGATGTTCTTCAATGCTAAGCAAAAGTCCGATTTACGGAAGGAGTAAACTGGAGTGCCCAGAAAAAACCACCAATCTTTGGCAAGTTTCAACTGTGACAAACTTAACCATAAGTGATGCACAGATCCGCACAGTGTATTGATGGAAGCCAAGTTGTCCACAACAAACATTACGGACTGCGCAGTCACAAAGGTATCATAGATTACTTATTGTCACAAAGTTCTCACTGTGGGTGTGTTCAAATCCACACTAGTTTGTAACTCAAGTGCAGTGTTCTTGTGGGACCTAATATAAGTGTGTAAAAAGAGCACTGACGGCACAAAAATTGGTATGTATGCTTATGTACGATTTGGGGATTAATATCATAATTGTCCAACCCTGGTGAAATGAGAAGTGAAAATCTCTCTGTGAACACTGATCTTATGTTAAATTTTGGCATTCGAAAGCTCATTCTCGAGAACATCAAATCAAATATGCCCATTAGTGTTGTTTGTTTATTTATTCACTTGATTGGTGTTTTACGCCGTACCCAAGAATATTTCACTTATACGACTGCAGCCTGCATTATGGTGGGTGGAAACTGGGCAGAGCCCGGGGGAAACCCACGACCATCCACAGGTTGCTGGCAGACCTTCCCACTTACGGCCGGAGAGGAAGCCAGCATGAGCTGGACTTGAACTCACAGCGACCGCATTGGTGAGAGACTCCTGGGTCATTATGCATGCTAGCGCTTTAACCAACTCATCCACAGAGGCCCCCCATTAGTGTTGTTAAATGAGAGGGAATTAACATCTACGATATTTACCTGTAGGTCATGACACTGAGTCAACAGCTTGCTTCGCTTGTCCCATGCATTCACCAGGTTAAATCTAGACTGCTCCAGTTGTTTCAGCACCTTCTGTACCTCGGCCGCTGCATAGTGGTTTTCGTTGACCAGATTTTTGCCGTGTTCCCGACAAGCAGTGAAGTGAGTCTGTCTTCCATCAATTTCAGCCTGGAGACATCACAAACCAAAGTTTTAGGAGCAATAACACAAAGTACGTTTGTACGCTTCATAAAATTGTCTCATGAACCCCCAAAAAGTCACTTTTATGATTTTTCCTTATTAAAGTTAGTTTAAGAATAAGTCAACAGAAAAACATACACTCATGAGGTAATTGCCTGTCCATAATGCATCTGTAGCAGGAACTTGTGGGCACCTACCGTGCTACATGCCTAGAATTATGATGAAAATGACACTAAAACATTTGTTTGTATCAATAAAGTTGCAGACTTCATAAAAATGTGCAACTTCCCCCATAGTTATCTCAGAATGTTTCAAAATATTGGTCGCAGTAGCAGTTGAAAATGTTGAAGAATTTGGGTTCTCTGGTTGCACATTCATTGATTCAATGTCTTTTGGTCAAGGTTATGGAAGAGGAAAGTGTCCGGAGTAAATGGCCTTGCAACCTTCAATGGCAAATTCTTTCAACAAGTCTAAAATTGGTTGAAGGTAACTGAGTTCGTTTATTGGATTACAAAGACCCAGAAAACAATGCAAGCAGGGGAATCTTGAAAATCTGCTGTCCCAGAGCATGAATATGCAGAAGCTCTACAATGGGGCATACCTTTCTCTCATGATGCATCTGTAACAGGTTCTCTGCCTCGGCCACATCTTTAGCTAGTTCCCCTGAGCTCATCCTCTTGATCATCTCACTGGACCAGGTCATCTAAACAAGGACAACAATGAAAATTTAAATGAAAGACAAGAATAATCAGTGAAAGATATACATGTAGTAGGGCCTACACAGATGAGCTACAACTAGCAGGCAAAACCTATCAAACAAATACTAATTTAGAAATCTTTATAGAGAGAACTTTGACCATAGATCCATCCTGAGAGTGTGCTATGTTTCGCTGTTTATTTCTTTATTTTTTGATGAATCTAAGACAAATAACTCACCAGTTCTTTGGCATCGGACTGAAACTTGTGATATTGGTACGAGGCAGCCAGAGTTTTCTTCCTGTTGAAGACAAAAAAAACATTCCACGTTCGGTCATTCATGAAAGTGAAAAAAAAATTGTTCATGAGCAATAGTAAATAGCATCTATTAAGATGCACAAAGTGGACTTAACTTAACCAAAATTTAACAGAAATCTCACATCTCTATAAAGGTTAATGTGTGTGTTTTTATCCATATTGATAAAAATCGTGCAAACCAAACCTACCTGGCATCAGACAGATCCTCTAACTTCTCCCAATTATCTTGCACTTCCTGTTGTTTGGTTGTTATGGAACTTGCCAGGTCAGGGAATTTCCGGCACAGTTTACCCGCCTGAGTCTCAATTTTCTAGAATACAAAAAGAAACAATGTCTTTAAATATCTGTTTAACTATGTGACAGATTAGTATCATGCAGAGAGTTTAACAGGTTAAACAAAAAATAGTTACAATAAATATATTTTCTACATCTAAAAATTAGTGATATGTACACACTGCATATTTAAGCTTAAGAATTTGAATAATCTTAATTTGAAACAGAGAGGCAAACAGCTGGTTTTATCTGTAAGATTTAGTTACAATGCATATCCAAGAAGCAGTATACACCTCAAAACCCCACTATACTCATTACACACACGGCAACATTTCCTCCTCCAGACTTTAATAAAACTTTCTGTCACAAATGACAATTTGTAAGTATTTACCTCGAGTTGATTCTGCAGAGCAGTCATGTCTCTATCTATCTCCTCCTGCTTCCTCTGCAGAGCTTGAACCCCAGCCAGGTCTTTACCCAGGTCGTCCGTGGACAAAAGCTTAGCCTGGGGGATAAAAACAAATAATCAACCAAATTTTATTTATTTATTTATTTATTTCATTGGTGTTTTGCGCTGTACTCAAGAATATTTCATTTATACGACGGCGGCCAGCATTATGGTGGGTGGAAACTGGGCAGAGTCCGGGGGGAAACCCACGACCATCCGCAGGTTTCAACCATTTTAAATTTACGTAGTAACATTCATGTGAAGACTGTTCATACTGTTTTGAAAGCTTATTTATAGATCTAATTAGAACATGCAACATGAGGTATGGGCTTATTTAACTTATGACATAGTAATGGAGATTTATAATACAATAGCAATTTTCATTCCTTAAAGGATACATGAAACGCATTGGTTTTATTTCTTAACATGCAGATTTTCATGTGTAATAACATATAAGAGTGCAAACAAATTTTTCAAATTTCACTTTGAGGGTTAAAAATGGCTTCAATGTACTGTTTTCTTAAGGCCGCAGCTGTCAGTACAGAACTTAAGTAGCTTGCAGTGGTGATGCAAACAATGATCCCTGTTTAAAAAGAAGACTGTGGGGGACAGATCGAACAGGTCTGGCTGAGTGGGGGCGGGGGTGTGGGAAATTGACTGAATGGGCGCGGATGCACGGGTCCAGCGGCTGAAGAAGCCGTGCAGAATCTGTGTACATGTCACTTTGACCATACTGCAGTGACACGGTTCGCTGGACTCTGGGCACTTAAGGAGTTCCGAGCAGGGTCAATGTAATTTGACGTGATTTCTGAAAAAATCTGACTGTTCACGCAATATAAGGATTTATAGATATTGTATATCTATAATAATATAGAGAGGTAACTAACAGGTATGAAAATACCTCCAAAATGAATTTTTTTAACAAAAATGTAAGGGCATAATTTTCTTTATTTGGCATAGAAAAATAATCTTTAATTTATAGTTCCTTTCCATGCTTCCATTACTTACCCATTAAATAGGTGCCTATTTACGAGTAGGCTGGGGTTAGATGGGACCTCAGAAAATGGCTAATGGCAAGTTTCGGAGATAAAGCGGCATAAAGTAGTTGAACACCTAGCCTTAAAGCAGATTTTAAATTTATCAACTGATTTCCTAGGATAAATGTTATGTGTTTCTTTTAATCCATTCTTGGATGATTTTACAATTCTGGCCCTAGTCAAATACAATGAACACCTTCAACAAACTGTAAAGCTCAAAAACATTTACTTCATTTCAGATCTCTGGATATTTCTGCGACTCTGATTATGTTTTTATAATAATTTTTAGTACAAAAATCCATTCTTGGATGATTTTATAACAAGGGAGGGAATTCTAGGCAGGACTATTAAGACAGGGTGACATGGTTCAGGTTTGAACCAATAACCCCTGAGTCTACAATCATAACTTCTGCCACTACATCACAGGCCTCTTAACACTACATTTCAATCTTTCTTGTTTGACTCTTTTTATTCTCACTTCTAATTCTTTTATTCTTTAAATTTGGAAAAAGTCTACCTTTTCGCTGATGCGGTCATTGAGATCGTCAACATCTCTGTTAAATGCATGGATCTCCAGCGCTGCAGCCAGTTTGCTCTTGTATGTGGTCAGTGCACCTTGTAGATCCTTCCACCTGAAACCACAACAACAACACAGTTCCTGAAAGTTCCAACTTTTACCTGAGGTCAGATTACAAATAGCCTGTGTGGTAAAGGAACAGTACAATTGATAATATGGGGTTGGGTAGGGTTGGTACATCAATCGCTCCATAACACAGCTCTAGTTTAATGAGCTGCAGCAATAGCAGCAAACTCCTGCCATTTTAATGGAGCTGACAACACTGTGTTTCTCAGCCTGGACAGCTGTGAAAAAACATTCGTGGTATTGTCTCTTGCCACTTGATATAATCAAATGCTAAAATAACACCTTCCCACAAATGTCCAAAATTTAAATTCTACAATATGTAAATATTTCAACAAAACAGACAATTACAAGTGTATTACCAATCTAAGAGAGAGAAACAAACTTATGTAAGGTGGGTTTGAACTCCTGACCAGAACTCTGGTTTGATCTTATGAAGACAATTACATTTGTTCCTTCAATGCAAGAGAAAGACACAAATTGACATAAGCTGGGTTTGAACTCCAGACCTCCAAGACTCAAATCCATCATGCAAGATCTTACAAACACGATTACAAGTGTTGTTTCAATGAAAGAGAAAGACACAAATTGACATCACATGGCTTTGATCTCTTGACCAGGAAAAAAAACAACACCAAAACCATCAGGCATGTCAATACAAAGACAAAAACGTGTACTCTCACTGCGTGATCAAGAGACAAATTGACACCAGGTGGGTGTGAACTCCTGATCAAGACTCAAATCCATAAGGAATGACCACACAAAAATATTACCTCTTCATACTACAGGTCTGTCAATGATTCTGGAGAAAAACAAACTTAAAAACCACAGTTCAAGTACGACATCACGTCACTGTAAGTCCCGAAATTTCTGGTATGTAAAACTTCTATGGAATTCACCACAGAAACAAACTATGTAACACACTTCCCAATAACAAGGGAACATATATATATATGCTAACATGTTGTCTTCCAAACCAGTCAACAGGTTATGGTACATTAAACTAAAATAGCAGCATATCTAATGCTTTAACAACTCTTCTATCAGATGACATGTACCTGGAATGTCAACAAAGGTGTGTTGATTCATCGGAGAGGAGTTGTGCGGAAGGTATGCTGTGGAGATGTTTGAGTGACAGCTACATGTAACAGTGGTGTTTGCGATGAGCCTGCTATGTGGTGTGTGTTAAGGGATAAATATGCCCCACCCTCACAACCAAATGCACCTTAGTCACCTGCATCGACTATACCCAATACCCCAGTCCCGTCACTTTACCACATATACACACAAACACGATATACAGTCTAACATGTTTACTATTGTTATTAGCATCAAACTACATGTTTGTATTTGGGGGGACACATGTATGCAGGAAGTAGATTGTGTATAAATATTTAGATCTCTGTGTAAGCAGTATTGGGGGTGCACTCAAAATGCAATTATGAACATTTCATGCCATAAGGTGCTAAAGCAGTTGAACAAATACATAAACCTAGTTAAGCAATTGTTCAATGATTAAATGTACTATGGGTGGGTGCATTCTGATTATTTGGGCTGATTTGTATGTTCAAACTTACTTTCGCAGTTGATTGGTGTTTTACGCCGTACTCAAGAATATTTCACTTATACGACGGCAGCCAGCCTTATGGTGGGTGGAAACCGGGCAGAGCCCGGGGTAAACCCACGACCATCCGCAGGTTGCTGGCAGACCTTCCCACATACGGCCGGAAAGGAAGCCAGCATGAGCTGGACTTGAACTCATAGCGACCGCATTGGTGAGAGGCTCCTGGGTCATTACACTGCGCTAGCGCGCTAACCGACTGAGCCACAGAGGCCCCTTCAGCTTTTTAATACATGCATCAAGTTTCCTAGAAGATATATGTTTTTAAGATGGTAAGGTAATACATTGCTGTTAACAAACTGACTACAGAGTTCCGTAGCTGACAGGCCCCCCACCCTTGTCCTATAATGAGAATTTGCTTTTCCCAGTGTGTCTTACATAGAGTGACAAAAAGCAATCATGTATTTTGTCTTTCTTATCTGCTAATAATTTTTTAAAGTAATTACCTGTACCAGTTGTCGTTCAGTCTGATGTAATCCATATGCATTGTACAGTTTGTGTCGCTATCGTTCAGCTGAAAAGTTTGTCTAGAATATAATTGACTTCAATTGAGTTGAGGCTTCCAAGGGATGGGACAAGAGGTGATGTACTTAATGGAAATGGACTTCACTCTATGTCATACTGCATCATTCCAATCTTCAATCTTACCTTTAGGATAATTAGTATATAAATAAATACGCACATAGATTATGCAATTCTTCACAATTCTAAATTTTTTGCAGACATTATTAGGACAGGTGTCGAAAACTGAGGGATACCTTCCAGAACCTCACACGTAACAGGGATGCAGGTGCCTCATGAAATGTACGTGTTTGTGTGTCATGGATGACAGGAATGCTCACATTTTCCTTCTACAGATTTCAAGCGAGTTCTGATGGGGAATCTGGGAATCAGGAAATGGGGCCTTTAATCTTTCGGGGTAGGTCGGACTGCTCAAACTTTGTTGTCAACTGAGCGAACATTGTTTCTACTTTCTATCACACTGCTTATGGTCTTTCCCGGCATCAAATACCCGCTATCCTACCCAGTGACGATAAATTCTCCCAACAGAGTTTGATAACAGTGGGCTTCATCATAACAAAAATGTACACAGTACATGACAACAAATACTATCTTTCTTGACTTCTACTTGTTTTGCAAAGTAGTTCGTTAAGTTAAATCAAATTCAGCAAATTGACGTCCTCCCCACCCTCCTCATTTTTAAGAATGCACTGTCAGACTGATGTCTTTCCCGCCAAAGTAGACATGTGGCCAGTGAAGGGAAGCCTCTTCCCTGTTTGGGCACAACTGTTTTACCCTCACAGGTGTTTTTCAAAAGCTTTATTCACATGAAAGGCAGCATTATTCATTGATGAAATGGCAATTCTCAACAAAACAATCACATGTATCACCTGTAGACCCCATACAAGAGACGCTATGGCGACAAGCAGTCGGTAAATTTGAGACACACCCGGTGCAGAGTTCTGTATAAATCATGCTACATAACAATCTACTTATTGCATACATAACATTTTTTTCAACCTAGTAACTAAAAGGTGAGAAAGCTAAAATTAAAAAAAAAAAAAAAAATGAAAACTGCTTCTTATCCTAATTTGGTATTTATTTTACTGTGTTGTCAACGTGTCTATAGAAAAGATTTACATGGTTAATACAGCCGGGCAGTATATCCTAACAGTTCTGATCAGTGAAGCGTGTCGTTGTTGTAGTCCACATTCCATGCTGTGCTAGCAGGACTACTTTCGCCAGCCTACTCGCTCTTCAGCTGTTTCCGACGAAAAAAAATGAATGAGCTTGACACCCGTTGTTTGAGTGTTCGTTTGTTCATTTGTTAAAATGCTTTGAAGAATAAAGCAAATGATTTTTGAGGACGGTCCTTAAATACTTGGTAATAAACTCACTTTTGGTTCAGACCAGTGATCTTCTGTTTAACGGCCCTGGTGTCTGAACGACCTTGTGTGATGAGCTTGTCGGCAAGGTCGTTGATGGATTTGATTCTCTTCTCATCGACTGTAATTCCCTGACAACATGAAAGTAACACGGGACCAGTTACAGTATGTGCTTGACGGTTGTATCGGTGAAATTGAAAGAATAGACAGCAATATTTCAAGAGTTTTATTGGAGAAGTTTTCCAACTGTACTGATGAGACAAAGTGTAATATTTCATTTTTTATTTATTTAACTGACTGGGATTTAACACTGTATCGAGAAAAACGCTGACTTTGAACACATGATGAATACAAAGATTATCAGCAGCAGAGCCCGTTAAACAGGCCGTACTAGTTTCATGAACAGGGTTAAGGGTATTTTTATCTGGATTTGTTGTAAGCTGGGGTTCATGAGCACAAGAACAGAGGAGGTGGGTGCTGGGTGGGGGGTGGGGGGTGGGTGGTGCCGGGTGGTGCCGGGTGGGGGGCGGGGGATCAATGGGAGAACTGGAAAATTTGGCTTGTCTTATTCTGACGTTACCTTTGAGACAAATTTATCTTCCATATTTACTTCATTAATTAATCATCACAAACTTTAATTATAATCAATTTCTTGTTACTCTGCAATAGGCATTAAGCTAGGAGACAGCAGCCATGTAAACAGGATTATTACAAGGCTCGGTGTAAATGCTTAAACAAAACCATGAATAACAACATTAGTTTACTTTCAGCCTTCACAGAAAAACTACATGATCTGTGGATAGGATAAGGAATCATGATAGCAGCAATAAAATGGCAAACATCAGCTTCAGGGTGACATTTAAAGTTGTCAAACAACTCACAGTGTAACGATCCTTCTGAAGAAGAAGTCAGTCACAAGAATTTATTTATTTATTTGATTTGTGTTCTTGCTGTACTCTATTTCACTTCTACAATGGTGGCCTGCATTATGGTGGGGGGAAACCATGCAGGGCCTGGAGGAAATCCACAACCATCCGCAGGTTGCTGAACAATCTTCCTTTAATATGATCCATACTTTTTGAGTATAAAATGAAATCCTTTCAAAAGTTTTGTCAATATATTAAATCTTTAATCTTTTAAAGTACAAGAAAGCTAAAATATAAAGCAAAGTTCATCATACTGACCACTGAAAACTATGTAAAAATACTTTCATTTATTTTTTAGTGTTGAAAGGCATTCATATATTTGAATTCAATGGTGGGCTTTATGGGCCATACTGACTTTATCTAGGAACTTTGACGTCACATTACCTTTTTTCCTGATGTTCACCAGACGGACGGAATTTCCGAGAACATTATTTCAGTAATCTTTTGCTCATGGGTTAAAAGTTATAACAATATTCAGTGGCATGATTAAAGCTGGAAAAACTTCTTGTGATGTCACAGTTCCTAAACTCTGATTGTATGGTCCATAAAGCCCACCTTAGAATTTAAAGGTTTAAACGGCTTTCAATCTCTTCACAAAAAACTAAAAAAATAAATGAAAGTATATTTATGCATAGTTTTAAGTTGTCTGTATGACGAGCCATAATTCATATTTCAGCTTTCTTTTAATTTTAAATCCAGTTTTCAAAACTTGCTTCTAAACATGACTGATCTGCATGTTCTGGAATCAGTTTGTTGTTTCATGCCACACAATGAATGAATGAATGAATGAATGAATGAATGCATGGGTATTAATGTCATACTTCACAATTTTTCAGTCATGGCAACAAGGAGTGTGTACATATACTGTGTCTTCCTGTGGCAGGGCCAGAGTTCATGCCAGCAGATTGCTGCCATCACTGAATCATCATGCCAAAGACACCAGACATGACACCCCATTCAGTCATATTGTATTAACACCAGGCCAACCATTCCTGTTTCCTTGCTCTAACCTCTTAGTGCTGAGCAACTAGTGCCATTTTAAAGCCTTCTGTATGACCCAGCCCCGGTTTGATCCCAGGTCTTCCAGCTTCGAGGCGGATGCTCTAACCATTAGGTCACCAAAGCAGTCCCCACATTCAAAAACATTTCACTATAATGTGATGGCAATCATTTCTTTCGGAAAAACCTCAATGCCCAGGGTAATTAACCATAAACTTATGGCAACAAGTATTTATAGAGAATAGGTAATTAACTTACAGCAGATTCCTGGTTGTTAGTCTTTTTCTGTAAAGCCAGACAGTGTTCATAATCTCTGCCAAGCTCACCAGCACTCACAAGAATTTCCTACAAGCAGAAATATTCCGAGTCCATACCCAATACAATGTACAGATCCACTAACAATGTGTTCTTTACATGGTCAAATGTGCAGGAGTCAGAATCCACACAACAATTTTCTTTTTTTTTTTCAAAAAAACATCTACAGAAGATTCAATTTTAATTAGTTTTAATGTACAGCTTGTTTAAAAATTAAGTTTTCCAATTAACATTTCAAATTTTGAATTAATTAGTCAAAAGTGGCTTTGTGAAATCGTCCCCTGATGATATGATTGAACATCCGTATGTCCAGTACACTAATTTAATTGAACATGAGTGTCATTGGATAATAAAACACAAAATCTGTGTTTTTTTTGCACTCTAACCTTAGCTGTAAAGGCAATTCTAATTTTTTCGTATGATTTTTAAACAAAATCATTGTTTGCATAATAAGATGACCCCTCACCTTTTCCCTCATCCACATTTCAACCTTGTCAACTTGTTCGTTAAACTCCAAAATGTCCCGTGCCTCTTCCAAGCCCCGCCCTCTATTGGCAGAGGCTTTGAGAAGGTCGTTCCACTTCTGTGTCAAGCGAGTGACACACTGTTTGATATCACCAGATGCAGGGTGGCTTCTCTTTAGCAGGAGCTCTCCAACCTGAGAATTTTAAATTGTAACAAATTCATCATTTAACACTTTGGGTGCTTAGCAATGATAACCAAATTTGCTAATATGGTCCAAAATTACTTTCCCTCATACATATATGAATTCTTGAAACAGTAGTCTAAAAAGTAATGAATGAATAACTAAATGTAAAAAAGCCAGTGTCAGCTTCTTTTAAAATAAATTAATTTTTCAATGTTTATCATTAGACTTGAATACCTTGTACACTCTAAATGCTGTTATCACACACAAATATTTTTAAAAATCTGCATTTCATCATACATTTTTCTCACCTTCTTGATGTTATCAAGCCTGCCTTGATTTGCCTTTATCTCTGACTCAAACGCTTGATGTTTCTGTAACTTTTTCATCTTGTCATACAAGTCTGTCACATCACCAAAGTTGTCCTCGTTGGCAACCTTCACTTTGTCATCTATCCAACCTTCCGTCTGAAAACAGTACATTTTTCAAAATACTTCAGTTTAAAAAAAAAAAAAAAAAAAAAAAAAAAAAAAAAAACCTTGCAAATTATTGGTTGAGCAAGTTTTTCTGAGAAAAAAGAAACATCAAAGAAAAGAAATGCAGGCATTATCACAAATTTATCATCAAGAATAATCTCGAGTGAAGTAAAAAAAATTAATTTTTTTAGATGAATTTTCATAACATAATCTAAACCTTACCTCATTAACATCTCTGTTGAACTGGGCATACAATAAACTATCCCCAAGCTTACGTTTACGATCAGCACTTAAATCCTTCACTTTATCTCTCCTGTAATTGAAAGAAACACAAAATGTATTTCACAATTAATGTT
Organism: Liolophura sinensis; assembly: GCF_032854445.1. Lineage (NCBI taxonomy): Eukaryota > Metazoa > Mollusca > Polyplacophora > Chitonida > Chitonidae > Liolophura > Liolophura sinensis. The sequence continues at coordinate 32,446,069 of NC_088300.1, forward strand.
TTCTCAACATAATTTTAAAAATTCAGATGGAAAACATCAAAGAGAAGAACCAGTGACCACCACTGATTGTTCATTAAATAACAACTATTAAACCCACAGAAGCTTCCAGTAACGTTTCTACCCACATACATGTATGGCAATGTTCTTAGCCTCACACTTGAAGTAAGAGAAATTTTTCGAATTTAAAGCCCACCTTGCAACAACCACATCCAAGGTTTCCTTGACTTTTGGACCCTCAAAATGCTTGTCATTCACCAGCTGTAGACCATGATGCTTCACTGCTTGAAGCTGTTAAAAAAAAAAGTGATCAGAAAATCTCATTCATTTTTCACTATTATAGTTACTAACTACAGAAACATACAGTATTCAAACAGCAATAGCTGTGATATCACTGTTACATATTTAAAAAAGAAGTCCAAATCCAATAAAAATCCTCATTCATGCTTATGTTTAATATACATCTGTGCCATATAATGAGACAGTTACTGCTAGAAATATAATTTTTGTTATGCTTACCACAGAAATCTGAAAGCCCACTAATTAGGTTTGAAAAAAATCCAGCCGTTAGAACCCACCTTCTCCTCTTGTCCTTCCAGCACTTTCTCAAAGGCTGTGTGTTTTCTCATCAAACTCTCTACCTGGTCAACTGCTGAGCCATAGTCACTGCTGCCTAGGTAGGCCTGCAGTAAAAATATGCTTACGTTATAGCTTATGTCACAAGTAGATTGAAAACAACAAGGGACTACAATTAAACAGACTACGACAAAGTTTTGTCTCACATATACCAGTACTTCAATTTATTTATTTATTTGATTGGTGTTTTATGCCGTACTCAACAATATTTCACTTATATGAAGGCGGCCAGCATTATGGTGGGTGGAAACCACGCAGAGCCCTGGGGAAACGCACGACCTCCGCAGGTTGCTGACACACCTTCCCACATACGGCTGGAGAGGAAGCCAGCATGACCTAGTTTTGAACTCACAGCGACCGCATTGGTGAGAGACTCCTGGGTCATTACGCCGTGCTGTGCTAGCTGCTAAACAACTGAGCCACGGAGGCCCCACCAGTACTTTAATACTTACACACGTCTACACTTTGGAAGGAATGCCCTACATAGCTGATGAATCTACAGTACATCACCATAAGTAGGTGTAAACATTCACAGCAGAACCTTTAAAATTGCCGACAATTCCAAGTATATGTGGTACACTTACCACCTGTACATGTATTTCTTAAAACTGTAAAATAGCTGTGATGAACTTTTTAAATTTCCAGGTCCACTTTGGTGTTGTTTTTTTTTTTGCATCCTCAACTAATTTGTGACATGAATGCGCATGTTTGACCACAAAAATCAGTACATTTCTTATAAGAAGCAGAGGAAAACAAAATTTCACAGCTTCTGGATGGAGCAGATTCCACACAGCCATTTCTGACTTATGTCAAAACTAAAAACTTCATCACAATGCTTAGTTTTTGGGTACTGAATGTTGAAATTTTGGCCCATTTATCTCATGATGAAATATATATGAGGTGATAAAAAATTTTAATTTATAGGACCCCAAAAATAAGCTTTCAAATAGTGTGTCAAATTTTGACTGAAGAAAGTAATGGTTTTGTGGCATAGGCCCCAGGGGTCAGTTGTTCAAAAGTATATTAAAGTTAAGCTCGGCTTAAATCTTATAACCAGTCTCCTCCTAACATGAAGTAATTGACACTTCAGCCTGGACTAAAGCTAGTACCAATCTGAACTCCTAATACACTTTTGAACACCGGATCTATGTATTCACCTCCTGTGACTGGCTAATGGTGTCTAGCTGTCCCGCATCTCTGAGGAACAGGTGGAAGTCATGGAGCTGATCAAGGTGATTCTGCTTCTCTGACCAGGTGTCCCTCAGCTGCTCTCTCACCTGTAACACCTGCTCCACCTTGTCTCGGATCTGCCATTGGATACAATACTATCAGTACTTGTGGGCAGGTCGATGTTAACTGATTATTTAAGCCAGTTTCCTTGGTAGCAAAATACATGATTATTGGCAAAAAACTTGCCCTTTTATTTGTCAACTGTGATCAAAATTGAGTTGCCAAAATTTCTGACAGGTCACATGATACAGTAGGAAATTTGTACCTTTAGTGATAAGAAAAGTTTGAACTTGAACCTTGAGAGGTCAACAGTTACCCATTTATCTGGAAAATGTCTTGAAATTCATTTGTCATTCATTCTTAAAAAGGGCCTCCTGAATGCCAAGAAGTATCTCTTTAAAATTTCACATGATCTGATAAATTGATATCAGAAGCGAACATCTGTGCTCACCTCCTCTCTGGCAAAGTGACCATTGTTAACCATCTCCTGACCAGCTTGCACAATAGCGTTGAAGGTGTCATCCCGGGCTTCTATCTCAGCCTTCAGTTGATCGTGACGAGTTTTCAGTAACTCCACACTGTGTACGTCACGGACCTGGGTGTCGGTGGCCATTTCACGCTCCGTCTCTCCAGCCCAGCTTAGCAGTTCGCGCACCTGTTTATCATACAGTCAAGTTGAAACAATAAAGATCACCTCATTCTGGAAATGTTCATCTATGGAGTTTTTGCTCTTCACTTTTTTAAGACTTATTATGACCTTAAGACTTACATCTTACTTATGGTAACCTGTAGATGGAAAGACAAAAGCTCAAGTGCCAGTTTTTCAAAAGTGTATTAAACACTAAGCCTGGATTAAATCTTAGTCTCACTCTCATCCTGATGCGATGTAAATCATACTTAAGTCTAAGCTAAAGTTAATACAAGTTATAATACACTGTAAACTGGTAACTGAATTTAAAGTTCAGAAAGTTAAACAGCTAATCTGCATTATCCTGATAGAAACTATAACTTAATAATTTTTTCTGAGGCTTCCTGGGAAATCGTCAAAACATAATTTTAATTACCGAGGCATTAAATCGATGAAGATCAGCGGCAGCCATAAGCTCTTCCTTCCTCTGAGCAGCCCGATCCTGTAACACACCCCAGTTCTCGACCACTGTGGCTTGAAGCTGTTCAATCTGCTCTGCATTCTCCCCAGGATAATTAGCTTGCAGTCTAGCTGAGTCATCAATCAGTATTTGGAGCTGAAAAGTGATGAAAATTATGCAAATTCATGCAAACAACAAACAATGCAAAAATACACAAAACATAAATTTTAAGTGTAAAAATACAAAAATATTCTTTTCAAGAAAACTGACAAATTATTCTATATTCATTTGATCAGCTAACATCCCATACTTCACCACTAAAATTTACTCACTATTCTGCATACTGTAATTACAAAGCAACTGTAACCTGCTCAACCTTAACTAACCTGAGCCTCCAGTGCCACAAGTTCATTTTCAAATGCCTCATGTCTCTTGAGGAAGCTTTGTGTCGCATTGATATCCCGTCCCAAGTCTTCAGGTATGCTGGAGTACTTCTCCTGTAAATTGAAAGGACAACAAGTAAGAGCACTAAATACAGCTGTCTAGTTCTTTATATGCATTTGATGTGTAAGTGTTGCAAATACACTTTCTGTTTTGAACTGCACTGAACATAAAAAAATATCTTTAAGCCAGAGACAAGAGAAAATCAGCTTTCAAAGCCTGCCTAAAGGACATATTTAGGATAGGCTCATGTGCTGGTACTGTACATAAGATAAGGATATTGATATGTTTAGAGAGATTTAACCACGACAACAAATTTAACTTAACATCAGCTGTAAGTTCAGCCAATCAGTTTTTAGCCAATCAGTGAACTCCAAGTTCAGCCAATCAGTGTTCAGCCAATCTGCAAACTCCAAGTTCAGCCAATAAATGTTAAACAGGATTCCCTGCCAGACTGTGTTTCAAAGTCTAAATCTACCTCAAAAATAAACTCTCATGAATACAGTATGTAGTGCACGTATATCTATTAAATCATGGTTGATATTAAGGGTGGTCTTGGAGATATATTTCAGGGTGGCTCTAATACCCTGACTTTAATACTAATACCCTTTCGAAGCAGTGGCAAGGCGTTCTTGGTCTGTTAGATGGTTGGTCAAAGTTTTGAAACTCTTTTTTATAACAAGTGTCACCTATATATAACGAGGAACCTCCTGATATCATTTTTCTGCTTGATGTCTCAACTTTTTGAGAATTTGTGCTTGTGTTTTGGTGTTTTATTTAAACCACACCTGTATTCTGGTGAGAGCCTCCTCCACATCCTTGTTAAACCTGTGGATTTCTCCAGCTCCGTTCAGCTTTTGATCTCTTGCCTCGATGTTCTCCAACAAAGCATTCCACGCCTCACTGGAAAAAACAACATAAGCACACAAACAATGAATATCTGCTGTAAATCAGCCAAAATTTCATCAGTTTTCTTTCACTGCTGTAATTTTATTGTGCAAAAACCACCTGACATTTTATGCGATTTAGAGTAAATAATAGAACTTCACATTAGTTTTCATCACGTTGCTTGCACTTCTGTGCTGCATTTTGTACCTGTACATCAATGCGATTTGTACGAGAAAAGTTCTTTTGAACTTATACGCGTACACTGTTGTAGGTTATTAGTAGCTTACCAAACGTTGCAAGTATGTGTTACAACTAGTGAATATAATGCGCCAGTAAATCGGTTATCACACTGCTTCAGATGGAAGTACAAGAACACTTTCACCGTTTGATCTTAGCTACAGCTTCCAAAATCAATACCACACCAGTTTCCCCTACCCTAACTGCTCCTGTCGTTCTTGAACCTGTTCTGCATATGGACTTTTCTTCTCCACAATTTTCGTTGCCAGTCTCTCACATTGGTTATATCGCTCAGTTCCTGCTTCGACACGCCGCTTGAACTCATCAAACTTACTGGAGATGGACTGTTGAATGGCATAGACATGAAGACATTACATGCACACACTTATTTATTTATTTGATGTTTTTGTTTTATGCTGTACTCAAGAATATTTCACTTATACGACAGCAGCCAGCATTATGGCGAGAGGAAGCCGGGCAGAGCCCAAGTGAAACCCATGACCATCCGCAGGTTGTTGCAGACCTTCCCACATACAGCGGGAGTGGAAGCCAGCATAAGCTGGACTTGAACTCACAGCGAGTGCAATGGTGAGAGGTTCTCTAGGTCATTACACCAGGCTGGTGTGCTAACCATATTGGCGACCTATATAAATAATAACATTAAAGCAAATTTGTAAAAATGACAAAAGACCAACAATTATTTTAAAACACAATTAGAAATAAAAATGTAACTGAACTTATATAATGACAAATTACATATCCTTTCAGACTAACATAGTTTTGTGTGATCACTGAGGAGACAAACACACAAGCCTAAGCAGTTTCCCTACATGGTTACCTCCCCTTACCTGGAGATGCTCGTAGTCCTGGCCATACTCCTCTGATGTGGCCATCTGCATCTGCTCGTTGATCCACTCCTCCAGGTCACCTGACTCCCTAATGTACTCGTGAACATTCCCAGAATGCTCCAGGTTTGACCGCCTCTCATTGGCCAGGCGCTTCAACTTGTTCATCTGGTCATGGAGGTTATCCTGTGAGCCAATCAAAAACGACAACCATGTCAACAACAGAAACACACAAAATACCTACGTAAAAATTATTTATTTATTTATTAGGTTGGTGTTTTACGCCGTACTCAAGAATATTTCACTTATACGACGGCGGCCAGCATTATGGTGGGTGGAAACCGGGCAGAGCCCAGGGGAAACCCACGACCATCCGCAGGTTGATGGAAGACCTTCCCACGTACGACCAGAGAGGAAGCCAGCATGAGCTGGACTTGAACTCACAGCGACCACATTGGTGAGAGACTCCTGGGTCATTATGCTGCCCTAGCGCGCTAACCAATTGAGCCAAGGAGGCCCCGCGTAAAAATTAAATGGTGTTGTTTTTATCTCTGCTAAAACTAAGGTGACAGCTTTACACCAGTTTTTCCATGCTGAGCTCGAAGTAACAGTTACAGTAAGTGCCTAAAGAATGATAATCTTTACAATAACAGATACGTGCAAACGTTCCTACACTCATAGTCGCATAAAAAACTTGCACGATTTTTTTATCTGTACTGAAACAAAGGTGAGCACTTCACACCTGTAGCCTTGTTTTCTTTTTTTTGGGAGTAAAAATACATGACTTATGGTTCCATTAAACAATGATTTAACCAACTATACCTGTTGATTGGGAGTTGCCATAAAGGTTTACTTACCTGTGACTTCCTAATAAAGCTGGGGTCACTATGGCCTGCCTTAATGAGCCGAGTGGCTTCTTTGCCCAGGTTGTTAACGATGTTGTTATAGGTATGAATATCTGTCTCCAGAGCCTTGTATAAAAGATAAAGTATACATACACCATAATAACTCATATGTCTATTTCTGACTGTTCAGCGGAGTAAAGTCACAAATCTGGTATGACATCATCAAAAGCCAAAATTTAAATTCCCAGGGCATCTGACTAAATTAATCTTTCCCCTCCCCCCTGAGTTTTAGGAATGAGCACATTCTAATGCTAACTGCTTATTTACAAGCACATCCTCAGCAAACTTTATGAGCAAGTTTCACTGGGAAATAACAAAGAAAATCACTTGATACCTTGTGCTTGGTGAGGAGTTTGACAGCAGCGTTTTCGTCTTTACCATAGTCAGTGCTCACTACGATGGCCATCTTATCATTAATCCAGCCTTCCACTTCTGTCACTTCGGACAGGTACTGTAACACAGAAATAAGACGTACAATCAAATGGATGATCGGGTACTGAAGAATTATGTTAATTAATTATTAATTATGTTATGTTATTCACTAATTCAATAACGTGTCAACTGACACAATTGCAGCTAATAAAAGACTAGGATTAAACGCCTAACAAAGTAGCTCAAAAGTTAGACTAATTGAAAGATAACTTCATTATACCTAGCAGAAAATTAGGCACATAAAAAAAGGGAGTTATCCATAAAAATTTATTTATTTATTTGACTGGTGTTTTACGCGGTACTCAAGAATATTTCACTTATACGACGGAACCAGCGTTATGGTGGGAGGAAACCTGGCAGAGCCCGCGCGATACCCACAACCATCCGCAGGTTTCTGGCAGACCTTCTCACTTACGGCCGGAGAGGAAGCCAGCATGAGCTGGACTTGAACTCACACCGACTGCATTGGTGAGAGGCTTCTGGGTCAACTAAGACACAGATTAAATGCCTAAATGTGGTTGCGTATTATGTACTCTTCTGTTTTCTATTACATACACCAGAATGGGTAGGGTTTGGTTGACGTTTCATGTAAATGTCCTGCAGGCATACATATGTTAAACAATTCTTTACAGGCAACAAAGCCTTGAGAGATAGCTTTATTAAGAAAAGTTTATTTATTGGTTTGCTTAAGTACAAAAGACTATTACACGATTAATTCTTAACACAGTTAAATAATTAGACCAGTCAATAGTTTACCTTTTGTGCTTGTAGAGACATGTCCAGTTGTTTCTTTCTTCTCTTGGATTTGTCCGACAGGTCATCCCAAGCCACCTGTAGTTGCTGCCCTTTGTCTTTGATAGATTTAGAGGCAAAGTGTTTCTCCCCAATCAGCTTGTCTGACGTGGACAGAACTTTGTCTATCACAGGCTGGTGGCCTTGTAGTTCTCCATTAAATTTCTATTAAAAACAGAGGCAAAAAATGTTGTGCCTACAGTTAATGAAGCATTTTAAAAAATTTTCTGACGACCATAAAATTATTTTTGCGCGGTATCTTGTAAATCACAAATTTTAAAAAAAATAACAATGTTTAGAAAAAACACACACACGCACAAACACAACCAATGGAATAACTAAGACTTTTGTTAGGGGACTCTATAAACTTGCAAGATGTTATTTTTTTAACGAAAGCTATTTCTGGTCCTCAGTTTTTCTGTTATATGTTAAAAGTTGTTTACATTAAAACAAAATACCCACAACACAATGTAAATGCATAATGCTACAGTGCATGGGTTTTTGACTGCATGGCCCAGCAAATCTTGCACAAGATGTTATTTCTTAAACTGATTGGTGTTTGATTTCTTACCTTGTATTAACTCTTATGGAAACAGAACAACAGAGGAAACCATCACCCTTTGCTACATGGAGATACATGAAGCAGACAGAGCTGGATTTGAACATGCGATCCCACTGGTAAAGGGAGTGAAACAGTCTGAGGGTTAAATCACAGGTGTTGGTTTATTACCTGGTGCTTCATGCTAAGGTTCTGGGCATCAGTCAGGCTCTTGCCATAATCAGTTGAGGACGCAGCTGGCAGGTGCTCTTTAATCCACTGTAGTTCATTATCAGCATCGTAATTAAATTGGTGCCATTTCAGCGAATCCTGCAATTTCTGCTTGCGTCGAGATGCGGCAGGTTTCAACTTCGCAAACCTAAGAAAAAAAAAAAACCACCACATTTACAATGCTGTCATGAAATGACACAATATGGATATTTTTTTTTTATTTCATTGGTGTTTTAGGACGAACTCAAGAATATTTCACATATACAAAGGCGGCCAGCATTATGGTGTTAGGAGACCAGGCATAGGCCAGGGGGAAACCCATGAGCATCTGCAGGATGCTGGAAGTCTGACCCACATATGACACACTGTGTAAAATTTCTTCCTTCATACCGGTATGCAAATGTGCACACCTCAACCTCAACACAGAACTGTCACAAAACGTTGTACAATAAGAACAAATATCTTTTTCAGAAAGAATGAAGGAATGACTCCACTCCCACTCCTACTATGTTTACACTTCATGGGGGGGGGGTCTTACCGTTTGTTGAAGGAATCCACAGACTTCAGAATGCCATCAGAATCAAAATGGCCGGCCTTGGCCATGGATTGACCTTGGGACACAATGCTTTGGATGTTTTCTGACAAAAGTGCAAGGTCAGTCTCAAGCATCTGCAAAACGTAATGTTAAATACATATAATAATAAAATAATAATAACAAAATAATGTAAAACTTCTGCTGTTTGATAGGCATATCTTCACAAGAATGACATAAAAATGAATTTCTAAAACTATTCATTTAGTTGGATTTGATTTGTTTAAAACCAAATGTACAGATTTGTTATTCGCTATTCCACAGACTATATGGCAAGATGTACACATTCTGGTAAAATCAGCAAATACAAGCACTGGTATTTCCATTACTGAATTCAGTGAGAATTATTCAAGATATAACCAGCAATATTTACCTGGTGTTTTTTAAGCAGAACTTTAACACTTCGCAGATCTGAGCCAACATCGTCTGATGCCAAACTTTTCTCCATCTCATCTAACTTAGCCTGGTGACAAAACATAAATCAAAATTACACAGCACCATGATTTATGACCTCCATAGACGCAGTACATAAATCAAATAGAATATCCTAAAAATGTTTCAACAAGACGTGCCAAAAACTATGAAAGAGCATGAAAAGTAAAGATAAAGTAGAGGTTTTTATCTCGCTTTGAACACTCATGAAACAGTTCATGAACAAATGAAAGTAACACAGTAAAACTACCGGAAAAAGATTAGTTCATAAACTGGATTTGAATTCTCATCCTTGCCAAGAAAAGCAATTGAGTTTAATACCTGAGCATCTTCCAAGGCTCTGTTTAGCATCTTCTGCTGCATGGCATCCCGCAGTTTCTGACCCTTATCAGCTGACCTCTCGTATAGCTCCTCCCACTGAGCGTTCAGGTCATCCAGCGTATGCTTGATCTCCCCAGAATTCTGATGCTTGTTTTTAATCATCTCTTTGCCAGCCTTCGTGACAAAAGTGCACAAGGACAGAATCATCAACACATCATTAACTCAAATTATTCTGTCTAAATCAGCTGTCACAAATATTTTGTCTCTCTCAGACAAATACAAAAAAAAAAAAGAGAGAAAAAAAATAGGACGGACAAAAAAACACGAAATGACATTCAAAGTATAGAAAATAATTTAAATGTGTCTTTATTAATTTGATTGGAGTTTGAAGCAATACTCCAGAGTATTTCACTAGCACGTCACCAATTAGTTTCAGTTTCACTGTCCACCGCTAATTACCAATAAGTCTGCGAACCGCAGATGGTTATGAGTTTTCCCTAGGCTGTGCCCGGTTTCCTCCCACCATAATGCTGGCCGCAGTCGTAATATTCTTGAGTACGGCGCAAAACACCAATCAAATAAATAAATAAATAAATGAATGCATATTGCCAACAATGTCATAAAAGAACTGGGGCTCAGTCTGCTGGAAATCTTGGTGACTTATCAGAGGCTAAGACAGAAAGAAAGCCCCATTTGAGAAAATGCCTACTGGAGTTAACACATAACCTCTAGTAGGCAACTCACCTCATTTAATTGTTTTAGACCTTCGTTGTTAGCTTTTAACTCTGCTTCAAAAGCCTGATGTTTCTGTAACTTGTCCTGGAGATTTGTTAAGTCTCGGTATGACTCATCAGTTGCTGTTTTATACTTCTCATTCATCCACGAGGAAAGCTAGAGAAAAAATGTGAGTCAGATGAAATTACAAATGCACAAATTCTAAACTACACAGGAAACAGTATCGTATCAATACTTTCAAGAATTCACATTCAAACTACCTCCATGTCAACAAAACATCTGCACAGTTTTTTTTCCTAAAAAAAAAAATCTTTCCACATTCAATGCAAAAATCGTACAATATCCCTGCTGAATACGTTTCAAAATGTACAGATATATGAAATCAAGAGTCCTAAAAAAATTTCACGTTTTTTCTTCTTCATCCTCATCCTAACGTTATTTGAATTGGATTAACTAAAAAAAATAAATAAATATATATACACATTATTCTACCCAATGAATTTGAACATTTCTGTCAAAAAGATCAGTTATGTGAAGAGAGTACAGATTTGTACTACAGTACATTCACGTACCTCATCTGCATCACGTTTATGAATATTTCTGTCAAAAAGACCACAGTTGTGTGAAGAGGGTACAGATTTGTACTAGAGTACATTCACGTACCTCATCTGCATCACGTTTATGAATATTTCTGTCAAAAAGACCACAGTTGTGTGAAGAGGGTACAGATTTGTACTAGAGTACATTCACGTACCTCATCTGCATCACGTTTATGAATATTTCTGTCAAAAAGATCACAGCTGTGTGAAGAGGGTACAGATTTGTACTACAGTACATTCACGTACCTCATCTGCATCACGTTTATGAATATTTCTGTCAAAAAGATCACAGTTGTGTGAAGAGGGTACAGATTTGTACTACAGTACATTCACGTACCTCATCTGCATCACGTTTACGAATATTACTGTCAAAAAGACCACAGTTGTGTGAAGAGGGTACAGATTTGTACTATAGTACATTCACATACCTCATCTGTATCACGTTTATGAATATTTCTGTCAAAAAGACCACAGTTGTGTGAAGAGGGTACAGATTTGTACTATAGTACATTCACGTACCTCATCTGTATCACGTTTATGAATATTTCTGTCAAAAAGACCACAGTTGTGTGAAGAGGGTACAGATTTGTACTATAGTACATTCACATACCTCATCTGCATCACGTTTATGAATATTTCTGTCAAAAAGATCACAGTTATGTGAAGAGGGTACAGATTTGTACTAGAGTACATCCACATACCTCATCTGCATCATGTTTATGAACATGTCTGTCAAAAAGATCACAGTTGTGTAAAGAGGGTACAGATTTGTACTAGAGTACATTCACGTACCTCATCCGCATCACGCTTGAATTCCTGGTATTCCAGCGAGTCTTTCAAAGCTTTTTGACGGTCTGCCGCCTTATCTTTAACCTTCTGACGCCTTTCATTTATCTTCTGGCGTCTTTGGTCAATGCTATTGATGATAAAAAAATTAATATCAGTAAATGAAAACAGAAAGAGTCAAGTTTCAATGCAATAATTACATAAATTGAAAGAGGGTGACATGAAAATCCAGCTACCCTAATTCTTCAAGCTTCTGCAACCAATATTTTGAAAGATTCTGGGGATGGGGTGTTGGGTAAAAATTTGTACAGTTTTATAAATCTTGCATCTTTAATGCCCCAAAGAAATCATTTTAGCATCATTTTCACAAATATTATGTGCATAAATTTCCAGGATGTGCGTAAATACACGATTAACAGTATTCACATTTCACAAGAATCATACAGAATAACAGATGAATAAGCAGAAATAATCTTATTTTGAAAGCAATACACGATCCTTTTGAGCTTATCAATCATCAGAATAAGAACAAAGTCAAAGTTCACAACAATTTAAAAAAAAACAGCTGTTATTTTTCCTAACAATGGATAAAACGGTTGAAAAAATGAAACTTGATTAGTATCAATTTTCAATTCAATAAAATGAACCTTTATGAAAGAAATTCTGAAAACTGTTTCATGAAAAACGTAAAAGCGTGTACAATATCTATATTAAGGCGTCCACGGGACACCTCTTGAAATCATTCGGATTATTATTTTTAGGGATCCACGTCAATATCCTAGTGGGACACCTCTTAAAATCTTTCGGATTATTATTTTTAGGGATCCACGCTAGTATTCTAGAGGGACACCTCTTCAAATCATTCAGATTATTATTTTCAGGGATCCACGCTAGTATCCTAGAGGGACACCTCTTCAAATCGTTCGGATTATTATTTTTAGGGATCCACGCTAGTATTCTAGAGGGACACCTCTTCAAATCATTCAGATTATTATTTTCAGGGATCCACGCCAGTATCCTAGTGTAATACCTCTTCAAATCGTTCGGATTATTATTTTCAGGGATCCACGCCCGTATCCTAGTGTAATACCTTTTCAAATCGTTCGGATTATTATTTTCAGGGATCCACGCCCGTATCCTAGTGTAATACCTTTTCAAATCGTTCGGATTATTATTTTCAGGGATCCACGCCAGTATCCTAGTGTAATACCTCTTCATATCGTTTGGATTATTATTTTCAGGGATCCATGCCAGTATCCTAGTGTAATACCTCTTCAAATCGTTCGGATTATTATTTTCAGGGATCCATGCCAGTATCCTAGTGTAATACCTCTTCAAATCGTTCGGATTATTATTTTCAGGGATCCATGCCAGTATCCTAGTGTAATACCTCTTCAAATCGTTCCGATTATTATTATTGTTACTATTATTGTTACTATTATTGTTAGTCAAGTCATAAAATTACAATATCTCCAAAACTGGTAAAAGTAGAAAAACCAATCCTTCATAAGGAACTTATGAAGCAACTTATGACGTTTTCCGCTGTTTTACTAGTCACGTGATGACATTTTGAATTTTATTGACAAGCTAAAAAAATCTTCTTCTCCAAATGGCTAAACCTACTGAAATAAACTTTTTATGTGGATTGTCCGACCCATATTGTATAACACTTTTAGTTTGGTATACATATAAGGCCATAGCTGAAAAATGAACGTGGCACAAAAGAAGGTCAATTTTTATTTATTTATTTATCTGATTGGTGTTTTATGTACTCAAGAATATTTTACCAATACGGTGAAGGCCAGTATTGTGGTGGGAGGAAACCAGGCAGAGCCAGGGTATAAACCCACAACCATCCGCAGGATAGTCAATTTTTTAAACTGCATAAAAGCATTAAATAAACACACTACCTAGTGCCCATTGACGACACAATTACAAATATGCAAGAATTATTTTAGTATTTTGTGTGGATTTCATGTTTTAACGAAAAAAAAACCACCAACAATTTTCCCATGTTATTTGCAAATACTAGCAAACCTGCTGTTCATCTGGGTTAACGTATGGGACTAAGAACTAATATAGACATGTACTACAGCTTTATGTAACAGAATAATCTCATTACAACTGGCTAATTACAAACAGACTATAGTTCAAATCACGTTGTGGCATCTGCTCCTCTTGGCTATCAAAGAGAGCTACTTGACAATATCCAATTCTCACAATTAATCAACAGCTAGGATCAAAGCCTGATCAGCTGGTTGACTCACTGTTCACTGCTTGGATGTCCGTCTGACACCAATTTGTCTGCCAGCTCATTAAGAGCTTTCACTTTCTCGTCTTGCGCCAGCAGATTTCGCTCGAAGTCATCATGCCTCTTCAACAACATCTCCACACCATCCACAGTGCTCTGCAACGGCAAAGATTTATTTATTTATTTGATTGGTGTTTTACTCCATACTCAAGAATATTTCACTTATATCTAGCCACTTAATTAAAACAGATGGGAGTTTTTAAGGAAATCTAGATGGACAGCAAAAAACAAAGGAAAAAAACTTCTCATCAAAATCCAAATAATAACAGTTCTAGAGCCTATTTTTTTAAGGTTAGTCGGGTTATGACCAACAAACACACTCTAATGGCTGAAGTCCGAAGTCAGACTTATTACATGCATGACATTTCCATGCAGCATTTACAGCGTGACGTCACAGTGAGTAGACCCCGAACATCACAGGTGAAACCGCAACAAGCAACATGTTTCATGTCATGCAACAAGAGACGTGTGATAAGTCCTATGTCACACTAGCAACAATCAGAATCAAGCAAAATGTCAGCAAAATGAAAAAAACTAAACTATAATGCCATACAGCAACAACTATTATCCCAGATTAGTTTTTTTTCCTCTTTACATTAAAAAAAATCCTTTGATATTAATACGAAGGTGGACCAATCAACAACGCACCTTGGGAAAAACCATAAAACCTTAATAAATCCTTTTTCGTATAGCGTCACAAGACTGATAAAAATTTAAGATTATTTAAAAATCCAATTAAAAAAAAAAAAAAGTAAGGCATGGAAAACTTACTCCCAAGTCACCGAACTCTAAAAACGCTTCTTGACTGCTTGTTACAGAATCAATCTGATCTGCCTCTTTGTTGAAAACCTGAAAGTGAGAGAACAAAGAAATAATTGAAAAAAAAAAAAATCAATCATATCCCACTGACGTTTTTGCACTAACCATGAAGAAAAAAATCTGTCAATATCACGTGAACATTAGACGGTGATTTATTTGACGTTAAGGAACACGATGGGTAATTGACGTTGTATAAGTGTGAGAGCTAACAAGAGCACAGCAAGAATTTGGCTTTGCGCATCAACAACCCCTTTGGGTACAAACGTGCAGGTGCATATAATTCACATTCCGCTCAAAACAAGAAAAGAACAGACCAGACCAGAACTGCACAGGTATACAGTGATCCAGCTTAATCAATACATCTCTGACCCTCGCACTCCATCACGCAACAGCGTGGCAAGCTTAACTGTTGTCAAGGTAACCAGGTAAATCTGAATTACCTGGAGATTGTAAGCATCCTGAAGCTGTTTATTTCTTTTGTCCCACATGTCATTGAGCGCCTTCTCTTCATCTCGCAACTTCTGGAGTTTCTCCTGTACGCCCTTGGCATTGGGATCATTTTTCAGAATTTGTCGGCCAAGTGCTCGAGCTTTGGCAAATCTGAGTGCACAAAGAACATCAAGGTGTCACTCACAATGAATACAAAACTTCTACAGTCTTGCTTTCTTTAGATCTATTTTACCCACGTTACATCAAAGACATTAACACGTTCTAAAAGAGCCTGAATCAAACCTGATAATAGAACACACGTTTTTAACTCAAAACAAGAACAGAACTTCAGGACTAATGCTATCCTTCGTGTAGACTTACCTTTTGTCAAAACACATTTACAATAAACGCATTCTACACATAACTGGGATATAGGCTGAATCATCCGGTGACAAAACAAGATGCATTTACCTGACTTTACCTGACAGTTGATAAAAAGTTGACAAAGAAAGTTTTTTTTTCTGAACCAACACTGTAGAAATTTTTCCTAGTTTTTTCAAGGCTTTCAAATCATATAGGTGCTAACAGGAACCATAAAGTTGACAATTCTGCAGTGTCCCACAGAATTTCATCTTCCACCATTAAAAATGAGATTCCAGAAAACACATTGGTCTAGCCTTTTGCAGTTGTTAATTATTAATTTATATATTTATCATGGTTGTTTTTCCACTTCAACAATAATGATATGTATTATGGGAGGGGGGAGGAATAAACTGGCTTGTCCGGGAGAAAACCATCAACTTTTGGCAACACGCTGACAAACTTTCCCATAGCTGAAGTATAGATACGCACACCATTTTGGTGGAAGACAAGTGCCACACGAGTTTCACTGATCATCTATAGTTAAGAAGGCCACATAAGCAATGAAAAACTTGGGAATACACAGTTTTTTTTATGATTTTCTTATTTTGAACCCACTTGTCTTTATGTGCTTTAATATCATCTCCCAAATCCTGGAGCTCCTTTAGCATGGCCTCGGCTGATTGGACATCTCGGGGTAAATCTCCACTGGACAGTTCCGCTTTGACACTGGCTGACCAGGACAGCTGCAAGTAGGAACGGGTGATAATTTTATGTTAGAAGATTGCTAACCGAGACAACATAAAGGTCATAACTGTAGGTTTTGCAAAAGGTTCACGATGCCAACAGTATCATCTGTCTTACAAACTAAAGTTCACGAACCCTTTATAAAACAGAATGCTGCATTAACTATGCTCAAATAATTTGTAAAGGTTTAGTAAACCACTGACCATTAACAAAGAATGTTTTGCAAAAATTTTGAGCAATGGTGCATTGTCCAAAATAATACCATCCCTGGTGGCTTTTAAAACACAAACAGATTTTTTTTGTGCGCACCAACCAATATAACAAAGAAAATCTTGAACACCATGGTATACGCCTATCAAATAAATATAACGAAAAAATGATTTTCTTTTATTATTTATTGATTTGACTTGCATTTAATGCGGTGTTCAAGATTTCTTTGGTTATAATGCCCTTTACCTTTTTCAGCACAGCAACATATTTTTGATATCACTTGGAAGATTAACATGTGCTTTCTTTTCATCATAAATCTAATTTAATCACATAATACCCTTTAATTTATGCACCATACCTGTATATCCACACTCAATCAGAAAGTCATGTATGTTTGGAAAATGCTACAATGATGTACTATAAGAGAAATTTCAAAGTCAAAGAGTAAAATAACCATTTCTTTATCATTTATTTCACACAAACTTCTAGTAAATGAATCTGTTGCTTACCAAGTCTTTTGAATCATCGTGGAATTGATAGATATCATTAGCTCCATCAAGCTGTGCCTTTCTTGCTGCTGCTTTGTCCTAAATGAAAAACAAAAGCATAGCAATCCTTCATATATAGCTGCGAAAGACTTATCTATTTATTTGATTGGTGTTTTACGCCGCACTCAAGAATATTTCACTTATACGGTGGCAGCCAGCATTATGGTGGGAGGAAACAAAGTAGGCGAAAGAATACATAATGGCATACAAAACTCATAATGGCAGTATACTGACTATTCTTTGTTCAATTCATATACAATATGAAAAAGCTCCTGACTACAAGTATCTGTCCTATCTGTTAGGTGGGGGCCTCTGTGGTCCAGTTGGTTAGCGCACTTGCACAGTGTAATGACCAAAGAGTCTCTCACCAATGCGGTCGCTGTGAGTTCAAGTCCAGCTCATGCTGGCTTCCTCTCCGGCCGTACGTGGAAAGGTCCACCAGCAACCTGCAGATGGTCGTGGGTTTCCCCCGGGCTGTGCCCCGTTTCCAAACACCCACCCACCATATTGCTGGCCGCCATCGTATGAGTGAAATATTCTTGAGTATGGCGTAAAACGCCAATCAAATAAATAAATAAATATCTGTCAGGTACTTGGTATTCAGTCTCAAACACACAAGCCAGGACCAATACCGAAACATTACTCATCCCTAAATGAATTAGCGTCCATCAACAATCCAAACGGTTGCTATTCAAATCTTCCTAATTCATACAACAAGCCAGACGCTAAATGCCAGCAGTCTCTTATGGAAACTCCATATTGCTGTCGTCGTACATGCATCAAGCCAGTTGTCTGAGGTCACTTGTAGATCTTAAAGTTAAAAGCAAAGAAAACACTAACATGAAATACATGAAAGACCATTAAACAACATTTTTAAAAATGTTTTTAAAAAATTTCTAATTTTTTTTTTTTATGGTTTGGTATCTAGAGCAAAAAATCATGTTTCTCATCGTAAAATTTCATGAAGTGTCAACTTGTCAAGCGATAAAAAAAAAAATAAAGCCTAATAACACTGGCATCATACACACTGTCCTGCTGAAAGGATTGATTTATCATCTGGCAGGGAAACAACTTGAAAGAGAACGACCTTAACAAAGAGCAACTGTCACCTGGTGATACTGCTGAGATAATTATGACAGAGTAGAGTATTGCTCGTCTTGTGACGTCTTATTGATTGTCTTATCTTGCACGTACCTGCGATACAATGGGCATGTAACTATCACAGGTGTTCAATGTCATATACATGTATATGCATGTATATAACACAGAAAACAGCTTCATAGACAGAATCTATATCCTGCCCAAAAACCAGGGCTGCATGAAACTGTGTGACACAAAAAGAAACAGCCTTTCTTTTCTGTGTTTACATGTTTAAGTCTTCAAGCCACGAGACAGATTGCACAAAAAAAAAAAAAAAAAAAAAAAAAAAAACCAAAAAAAAAAACACCAACAAAAAAACATGTTTGCTTATAAACCTAAATTCTTTCAAATATGATGAAAACACAAGAAGATCCATCTCTTAATCACTGCAGAATTCATTAAGAACGAATGAATGACTATGCCTATGCTTTATAGGTAATAATATTCTCCACATTTGTCTGTGCGAAATTCCCCTGGGAAATTCTGATTCATGCATTCCTAGCCTGACAGGGCAATCTTACAAAACTTCTGGAACAGTCAAAAGAAATGCTAACACTTTTAAAAACAATGGAAATTCACAAGTGTTAGTTTTTGAACACAGCTTATACAGCACTCACCTGCAAGGCTTTCCACATATCCATAATGTCTTTCTGCCTGTCATCCACATAACCCCTCTCATCTGGGTATGACCCCTTCACTCTAGAAATGCACCATGTAAAAATAAACACACTTCATCAGGCCAGGGAAAAAAAAATTACAAATTTGCAGTTCAATAAATGACCTAAGCTTCTACCCAATAATTAATTTTTTAGAAGCAAATAGACTGACCACTAAAATAATACAGGGCTCAGCGAGATACTATTCAGTTTTGCTCATAAATTATTTTGTTCTTTATTTATTTGGTTGGTGTTTTTATGGTGTCTCCAAGAATATTTCACTCATACAATGTAGGCCAGCATTATGGTTGAAGGAAGCCAGGTTTTACTAATTTTACCCCTGAGCTCAAGACCTGCAGTATTTTTAAAGAAACCACCCCTAACATTTTGTTTAACATTGCTCTCTCTATTATGGGATGCCCACGCTAAAGGGACGGCATAAGCTACGCCTGTACTTTATACAGAGCTAATAACTCTGAACAATTCAGATAATAGTCACTCTGCTGGTGTAATTTGGTTATTAAACCATAATAAATTAAAGTTGGCAATAAATTAACATCTGACATGAACAATGCAGCTCGAAAATACTGCTGATGTGAAAACTTAATTCTTTTTGATACATCATTATGACGCTTTGATCTGAATATTATTATATTTTCATATAAAGTCTTTGAGGACACAATCTGATAGCAACAACTAATCAGAAATGTTCATTCTTTCCAATTATGGAAAAACAATTTTCTTCGTTTTTTTTTAGCTGTGGATGTCATTATTGTCTGAAGATAATGAGGTATTCATGTTGTTAGCTAGGGGGAATAAAAGAAACAATTATCGTATGACTTTGCAGGTAGATAATCCTGACAATGATGCTGTGTTGCATTCCTTAGTTGGACTTTCAGTAAACAGCACTCAAGGCAGCTCCTAATGGACAGCCATTAATCCCAACAGTCAATACTTCCCAAGAACAGGTTTCTGCGAAACAGCCTTTAGATTTGATATGTCTTCCATAAAATCTCTTCACAAATTAACCCTAATGATAATCTTTTGTTCGTCACAACCCCTGCTTCATTCTGAATGACTCGGTGACACTTGTCACGGGAGAAGGTTTATACGTGGATTAAAGCCTTTCCAGACTGTCTGACAAGACTGCATTAAATTCTATCAAATATATTACAATGCATGTCTCTGGCAGCTTGTCATTGGCAAGGGAGTGGTCTATGCTCGAAATCAACGTCACCTTTCGGAAACAATTCACCATAAGTATACATAACAATAAGATTGTCAAGAGACATTCCATTTAACAATAACATATATTTATTTATTTATATGATTAGTGTTTTATGCCGTACTTAAGAATATTTCACTACCTCATACGTCACATTTTGCACTTTAAAATCTTCTGTTTTTCTCAATCAAATCAGAGGCACAGGAAAGTCAATGAGCATTCAAATGATGGTTGTAAATGTACTACTAAAATATTCAGAATCTGTCAATATCATTTGTTAGTTTTCAGGGGCCATTTGTTCGAAACTGTCTTTAAGACTTAATACCAGATTGACTTTAGCCCAGGCTCAGTTTTGTGCCCTGCCCAAAAGTAATTGCGTAACAGTATATTAAATATGAACTAAATCTGCTGCTTTTTCCTTTGGACTTTGGCTGGGGTTTTTTTAAATTGTGAATATGTAATAAGACTTACTACCAGTTTTAGCTAATTAGAAAAACTGGGACCTGTATATAATGCTTGGGAGTGCTGACTAAGTGCATGTCTTCTACTGACACAGACAACATTGTAACAGCTGGTGGTTTATTGGGTAGACGATAAGACATTACCAGAAGAAACTATTGAATATATGTGTAGTATGCATGCTTGGGGTTTAACTTCCTTCGTACATTAGGTGCGTGTGCATATACTGCGTCTTCTTGTGGCAGCGTGAGTCCATGCCACCAAAGTGCTGCCTCCACTGAAGTATCATGCCAAAGACACCTGACATGATAGCCTACCCAGTCATTATATTCACAGCAGGTCAACCAGTCCTGTTTCCTTGCCTTAACCTCTCAGTACTGAGCGCCAAGTGAGCCATCTACATGTACCATTTTTTTTTTTTTTTTTTTTTTTTTTTTACAAAGTGTTCGGTGTGACTGGGTTTGATCCTGTGTCTCGCGACTTCATGGCTGACGCTCTAGCCATTACGTCACCAAAGCGATCACAATTTATAGATCAAGGCTTGAAACAATAAACTGAAAGAGTAAGGGTTGTGCAGGGATAAGCAATCGTGAAAACGAACTCTCCAAACCGAAGGGGCTGAACCAGTATACTGTTGTCCAAAGTGGACTAGAAATTAATCCAGATTTAAATCTTAACACAAATCTTGTTCTAATATCAAGGAAATTGGAATTCCATCCAGACTAAAGTTAAGCTTACGATGCTCATACACTTCTGAACAACTTGGCCTTGCTTAATGGTAATAACTTACGAGTCAGCCAAGTAGTTCATGCGTTTCATTTTCTCTTCCACAGGCACAAGTTCTCTCTCCAGATTCTGAAAAACATATCATCTTTTACTGTGAAATGTGACTGATAAATCTGACTGATAATTTGTCATTGCATGCAGTTGGATTTATTTTTTTCATGTGGTATTTTCATTGCTGTTTAATGCAATACTGAAGAATATTCCACTTATACAATGGCTGTCAATTTTATGCATGCAGGAAACCCATGTGCCCTGGTTAAACCAACAATCTTTGGCATGATGTTGACGCACATTCCCACGTGATGTACAAACTAGCATGTCACATGGAAAGCAAGTTCTCCAGCTTTAACAGATGTAACACTGCACCAACGGATCCACAAACACCCTCAAATTCTTACTGTCACCAAAATGGCTGTTCTGCTCCCTCACAAAGCTTCAACCTTTTACAGCCAGATGTTACTGGTTCAGCCTTACATACAACATCAGACAAAGGTCATGGTAAAATCCACTAATTTCATGTATATTTAATTTCACGTTTTTCAGTTAAAAATCACCAGATATGTCTGCAATCACATGTAGTATGAATGACTTACACTAATTGCCCCAAGAATAGACCAGAAAAGTTTTTTTCTCAGAAGGCAATTATTTACTGGCTTGATAGCATGCAAGACAAATCTCCTACTATACAGCCTAGCTAAACCTCCAAGGCTAGCAGCCATGAAAGCATTCTTTCCAAAGTCCTATATCAAACAATATCACCTTGCATTTTAAACAGAACGTAACAAGAATGTCACTAGTGATCAGGCTTTAAGGTAACGTTACAATTTCCTCGGTATAATAAAATATTAAGTGAGAATTTCATAAGGAAGGATCTGGGGTTGTTTTCCTGCAGATGACATCAACAGGGTATCAGCCCCATGTTTATCGCAGCAGCTAAATCCTGATTTGTACGCTGATGTATTATCAAATCAATGCTTGCAACAACATCAGACATCCACAAAAGACCTACAGCGTGTTTGCGCTTAAGTAGCTCGTTATGCTTGAGATCTTTGCCGATGTCATCGTTATTCATGCCACTGTCCTTTTCTCGGATCCAGTCTTGAAGCTCGTCACACGTAGACTGAAACAACTCAATGCTGCAAGAAAAAAAAAATAACGAGATGTATTGTTTAGAACAATACACTTGCACAATTGATCATCAGACAAAAAAAAAAATAAAAGAAAAAAATAAAAAAAAATATCAGGCAAATATCTTTATAATTATGCTTTCCAAACACTAAAATCAATGGATCATGTCAGTATAAAAATTCTAGCTTTTGGTTGTTTCTTCTTTCAGCCATGTCTTTGATTATATATTACTCATCAGACTGTTCTAAGTCAGAATTCTAATTAAAAATGCATTGGTTATGAGTCATTTTATTATATGAGGCTTTATCTTATATTTCACCTATAAAGTGTTAATTAACAAATGTTTCCAAATACCAGTTTCTTCAAAGAGCAATTCATTTATATTTGGGAAATTTGTCACCAAGATAACTGTTTAAAAATTCACAACTGTCATGGTTTACGGAATTGCAGTTCACAATATTTCATATTTATTTATTTACTTTATTGATGTTTTACACCGTACTCAAGAATATTTCACTTATACCACGGCGGCCAGCATTATGGTGGGGGAAACCCACTACCATCCACAGGATGTTGACAGATCTTCCCACATACGAGGGGTATTTTAAAAGTTAAAAGTTCACCTCACTGACTATCCTCATTAGAACAAGTACATGTATCAAACTGCAGGCGGATCCACATGGGAAAATCTGTCAGCAGCCTGCCCAAAGGTCATGGCTTCCTGTTGGGCACATCCCACCCGTATGCACACGGCCACTGTGTTAGTGAAATACTCTTGAGTACAACATAAAACACCAATCAAATAAATGCGTAGCCAATCTGTTAAGTATGTGGAAACCAAGCGAAAAAGGTGATGTCATTTTCAAGAAATGTTATCCAAACTCAAGGTTTTGTCATACTGGTCCCAGATCTCAATATGCCTCTGCAGAATTCACAGGGAAGATGTTCACAGTTAAATTACGTATTTCTGTCTGTTTTATGACAGCTCACTTTATTTAATACATTATCACCTTTTATTGTCTTCTTTTGTTTTAAGAATCTTGGGAGGAAATCAGTGCATATGCTTAACAATTGTACAGTACACCCATCGTGAACGAACATTTATGCTGTACATGTATCTACATAATATAAATGGCCATATAGTTCTGCACTGAGTATGGCATAAAACAATCAGCAAAAAAAAAAAAATATATATATATATATATATATATATATATATATCAAAACATGTTCAAGTTATCAATTTTTATGTCCACAGAAAAAGCACAATCAATCTTACCTGGATGCTCCTTTCAGAGATTTTTCTTTCTCCAACTTTAATTTGTTGAGATGGTTCCACCTGTTGAGATAATCGAGTTATGATGAAGAATTGTTAGAAACTAAACATACTGAAGTAACTGTCATTCTACTTCTCATAATTTCATAACTGCTACTATGAAAGCAGAGCCTTAATACCAAAGAGCTATTTATTTGACACATGTCTTTTCTCCATGACTGCCTCATGAGTGACTTGTTACAGATATCTCCATGGCTACAACTAGGGAAATCATGATTTTTTTTTTTAACTCTGAATACATCTCCCCAGAAAGTGTAAAATTTATTGATTTGATCTGAATGGTCTGTTCTCCAAACTATATCTTTTGCAGGACACTGAATATTCAGCTTTATATGAGGAAATCCGGCATGATGCCTATTACTGGTGTATGACTACCACCCAACTTGGTCCACATCTTGACCACGAAAGCGCACTAAATATTCGACAAATGTATCAATCCATAATATAGGTCGGTTCCAATAAAGAAACCCACAGGTGAATTTTCACATGATAAACTAGCTTTAGTGCAAAATAGGACAACTACTAATACGTTTATTTTCGTACACTGATCATTTTCAACCAATTTACACAATGAGAAAGTCAGAATGTCATCACAAAATCAGCAATGTGGGTTCATTCAGCCAGGAATCTCAGCATCAGATGTCACCATCACACGCGACTGATATCTTTACTTTCCCTGGAGACAGTATGTTTATTTATTTAATCATTTGATAAGGGTGTGAATATTTTGCTTGTACAACAACACACTTACGGCGACATGTCATTGAGATTTCGCATAACAAGTTGCTTGTTTACACCCAGACAAGACGGATCATGTGTGGCAGTGCGGATGAATTACAAGACTAATTACCTGTCATTGATCTCCTTCTGTCGCTTTTTCACCTGATCTGTCTGACTGCTACCTGAGCTGATGATGTCATCAGCCAGACTGTTTAAGTCATCCAAACGGCCTTTGTTCGCAGCCAAGCTGGTCAGAAGGTTCTGAATATATTAAGGCGAAAAAGGATCAGGTGGTTTGTTAAAATTTAAGCATCAAATTAACGATATCTATGTTGTATCACATCAATTTTTTTTTTGGTTTGAGAACTTAAATCATAATCCATCTTAGAATTTGATTAATTTTTTTAAACCTAACTTAAATGATGTAAACAATTAATTAATTTATGTAAAGTGAACAGATCCCATAAAGTTTCTATACTAAAATACATATCTGGTGAAGTGATCGCAAAATTAAAAAAAAAAAAGATGTGAATACCTCAAACTTTTTACGAACAGCATCCATATTGTCTGTCAAACTTTCTCTACTCGTCAAGGCCTTTTCCTGTTAATAAAAAAAAAAAGAAAAAAAAAAAGATTTACCTGGTACATTTTTAAATTAGCCATCATACATGTCACAGGAACTTATTTATGACAGATATAGTGACATACAGCACTAAATCCCTTATTTGCCTGAATTATTTAATAAACACAATGAAACAGTTATTATCTATGATCATGTAAGATAATATTTCACTCTGATGTGAATACATATATCTATATAATCACGAGGTATTAATTACATAGAAAATATACGGAAATGCTTTCGGGAATCACATCAATTAACTCACAAACATACACTGATTACGGTAAACAACTTAAAATTTCACCCAGGGCTATAAAGTGATACTTTCTAATGATCTTAGAAGGTGTTCTCAGGTTTGCATGGTAGGTATGATGATGGCCTAATGGAAAAAATATAAATTTTATCACGAAAAGTAAAATTTTATGACATCAGATACTGACCTCCTCTTGTGCTGCATAATGACTGCTCATATTCATGGTTGGGTTACACTAATTTAACTTGTTGCTTTACAATCATAATTTAAATTGTTGTTTTACAATCATAATAATTTCTTTTTTTCAATGTCAGAGGAAGGTATAATAATAAAAACAAAAACTTGAAAATCGTCTAATCTGGTGCTGCCTTTCTATTTTCAATATACCGGCCCGGGTAGCAGAACTGGCAGAGCGTCCGCTTCGTGAGTGGTAGATCCAGGATCAATCCTTGGTCGAGTCATACTTAAGACTTTAAAAGATGAAGTTGTGACTTCCTCGCTTGGCATTCAGCATGAAGGGGATAGTGCAACGACTGGTTGACCCTTATCAGTATAATGGCTCGTGCAGAGAGGATTACTTGATGGTAAGTTGTCTCAGTGAAAGCAGCACTAGGTAAAAGAGGGGTGGAAATCTGTCCTGCAGCAAGGAGGTACATTACATACGCCCTACAGATTCCTTTGTCATTATATGACTGAAAAAACTGTTGAGCACGACGTTAAACCCAAGCACTCACTCTATTTTCAATAAGCTGTCAAAAAGAACACTAAATTATCACCTTTTCTTTCATCCAAATGTCAAACTCATCGCAATCTCGATAGAACTTGAACAGTCTGATGGCATCTTCCAGTGAGATTTTTCTTGCCTGAAATTAAAAAAAAGAAGTAATTTTGAGAATATACATGTAATTAAAACTCGTAAAATCTTGCATCAGTTGAGAGGTTGTAATGCATTTTATCTATATGCCACATTCTGACCACAAATACCATTTTGTTTTAAAGTGTTTCATAGTAAGGAATCACAATACAAAGCATATAGTTCAAATTTTGAAGCGGATATCAACAGGCCATAAATGTATTAGACAAAGTGTTGTAAAGCTTTATTTCTTAGGTCTGAAAGCCAGTTATAACTTTATCTTTTGGTGACATCACACAACACGGCTATGTTGTCATGTGCAATCTAGTTCCCAGTGTAGTCAAATTCCCAGTGCTGCCTCACTCAAAGACCAGGCTGAGACACCAGATTGCCCACCCAGTAGTACACATGCATGTGCAAGTAAAATTGGGATGTGCAAATCAAGTAGGCATGACCACAACTGGATTTAAAATCATGATGTCTATTACTTCTCATTTATCTTTATTATTAGATTATCAATTTTTCACTTATGGTTGACGAAAAAAAAAATGTGCACCCGGGGTAAACCACTACATATTGGCAAGTTTGCCAAAGTCGCCTACATGAGATGCACAGATGTGTGATCTTCTTTGAACATTTAGACTATGTTTATTTTATATATGCTATTCGACTTTTGATTATGTTTATTTTATATATGCAAGTTGACTTTCATGCTATACTCAAGAACTTACACCAGAGCAACCAGTATTATGGTGGAAGGAAACCAAGCAGAGCGAGGGGAAATCCACGATCATGTGCAGTAAGCCAGAATGAGCATGCTGACCAATAGTCTATAATGGCCCTCATTTCATCTACGCAAATGGCCACAAAATAATTGTCCACCACATTAGCTCATTACCAGTGAGAGCAGGGAATCCCCAAATTCCCTGACCTCACCTGTGCAGAACCAACACCTCGTGTGCGCTAATGACAGAAAAACGCCCACACGGCGGACAAGCTAATCTTACAGCCGGTCTGTTCACCAGAATAACTGTCACAGAACAATACATTAAAGCAGAGAGAAAGACAGAACCGTTAAGTGCAGCCTACATCCTGCGCGGACATCGCCCACCCACCTGTGAGAGTCGACCCAGCTTGTGGTAAGTATTGTTCAACTGACGCTGACGGCTGGTCACATTGTCTTTGTCATAATGGAGATTTCCTGTTGACCGCACTGAGTAAAGCAAAAAAAAGAAGAAAAAGAAAAAGAGAGGAAACAATTAGGAAATTGCAGCAATGCACAGCTTCTGAATTTCAGCTTGGTGTAACATGAATATATGTATGTATTTAATGATGGTTCAACATCCACATATTCTGTTTTATAATATTGCCTAGATGGTGTTAACTAAGCCATAATCATTCATTCCACATATCCTTTCCATGAATTTTATTTCTGGACACCAACATGGATGAAGAATTTATGTATGTGTTTCGAAACATAACCGGATATAATATTCTGAAAATAAAATTTAAAAGCCAATGTCTGACAGGAAGTGATATTGTAACCTATAAGCTGTAACAGCTAGGTGTTTATGAAAGACACACTGCTCTCTCAAACTTTTGTGCTTGTGGTGAAATGAAACAAAATTTATTGCCAAAATGTGCATTTTCTAGTGAGATATCCTCAAATCATCCAATCAAAACATCTTTTTAAGATCAATAAAAGGCTCAGAGGGAGGCAAAACATGAAACTTGGTCATGGACGAAATTTTGGGTCAGTTTATTGTATATAAAAACTCACATATACATTTGGCAGTTCAGTTCCGGCACTGAAACTCAAGGAAAACTACCAAAAGTTCCAAATCAAAAATCAAATTCAAAAACTGACCAGATCATTTGCAAAAAAAATTCCACATCTGAACAGTGTTACTAATGTTTTTTAAGACACGTCACACATGCTTTCAAGATTTTCACTAAATAACTACCTTGATTTTTCAACCTTTTCAACCGCCTCTGCAAACCAATACTTTAAAACATTCTGAGAGAAATAGTTTCCAGAGTTTTATGAATCTTGCATCTTCAAAGTCATTTCAGTGTCGTTTTCATAATAATTGTGTGCAAAAAAATTCCACTGAAAAAAGTGTTTTAGTGGATGAAAAGGTTGAAGATTTACAGTACTCTTCTGTACCACACGTACAGCATGGCGATTATAGTCGGTGAAAAATTCAATGAAACTAAAGGCGATTCATAGTAACACAGTAGCTGTGTACAATGTATCACTCACAACTGTCCTTTTACAGGGAGTCTGTATGATCAGCCACATGCAGAGTTACTGTTAAAACCCACAGTGCATTAATGATGGTGATGGTATAGGTATATAACAGTCCATAGTGCATTAATGGCTGATAACAAGATGGTATTATATAGGCAAAATGTCAAATCCATTAACCTGCATTGCATGAGTTCCTGTTTAAGTCCATTCTCTAATATCATCCTCTAATGTCACAGGGACTACATTCCATTTGAGAACACCTGGACATTAAAAGGTCTTTAAGGGGGCCTCCGTGGCTCAGTTGGTTAGTGCGCTAGCGCAGCGTAATGACCCAGGAGTCTTTCACCAACATGGTCGCTGTGAGTTCAAGTCCAGCTCATGCTGGCTTCCTCTCCGGCCGTACGTGGGAAGGTCTGTCAGAAACCTGCGGATGGTCGTGGGTTTCCCCCGGGCTCTGCCCGGTTTCCACCCACCACAATGCTGGTCCCCGTCGTATAAGTGAAATATTCTTGAGTACTACGTAAAACACCAATGAAATAAATAAATAAAAAGGTCTTTGCCAGTGTCCTTTCGTTTAATACATATACTGAATTCAAACTAAAATTTCGTCCATGAATAAGTTTCTCACTTTGTTTCACTGATCTCAGAAAGGTGTTTCTCAAAAAGGTATGTTGGAAGTGAGAATAATATCTTACTATCCAACTTTCAGCACCAAAGGTAACATTTTATGACCTTCATATGCCTTTAACGTAATAGATTTGGCAGTCAGGCTACCAAGGAAATTGTAGGAGAAAACAAGGATGCAAAATTTCGGCTCAATACATACAGTATTGAAGTCATAAATTTGATTCCAACATTCAATAGACTAAATCGTGTGATTTTGTAATTTATGGTAATGTTGACACTGTGCACAGGCAAGCTAATAACGTAATTTTTTGACCATATTTTTTGCACAAACCCACTAAAAAACGTTGAGATACCTTAGTTTGGTGATTTTAGGAAACACTATTTATTCAACCTTTTCAATTATCTCTGCAGCCAATATTCTGAAATATTCTGGGAGAGCTACTGGGTGCAAGAAACTAATCTGCACAGTTTTATGAAGCTTACATCTTTAGTAACACAAACAAATCATCTTAGCATCATTATGATAGTAACTGTACGCTTAAATTCCACAGGGAAAAAGTACTTTAGTGCTAGAAAGTTTTAAAGATTTACAGCAACCATGATGTTATGCTGTGTTAACCACTTAACAATATTCCTACCACAAAGAGCAACAGCAGGGATTTTTTTCACTAGCAACTTTCTCTTAACAAAGAAACCTGTTCTGTATTAAAATGTGGTATCTTTTAACTTTACAAGTTTGGATTATTCTATGCCTAGCGAATTCAAAAAGCCCTTCTGTGTACAAAATGCAATGGATCTGAAGATGCAAAGAAAAAAAAAATAGGCCAATGTTACCTTGGCAATACCCTTCTCTGTCACTACTGAATGAGTTTCATTCCTTCCTGTTAGGCAAGTCTACGCCTAAGCCCTTTAATAATGCATGCCTGGTATACATCTTCATTTGGAAAGTTTTCTCTCCATACTGTAGAGAGCTACATGTATTTAGAGGGTGTAATAGCAGGTGAAAAAATCTGGCATCTACACGTACCTTGTCCTAAAGCTGAACTGACCCATATATTGGTGTTTCCAGATAAATTCAGATGGAAAAAAGACTACATATGCATGGTACATGATGGGACTCTAAATCACAAAAAGTAGCAGGTATGTAAAGTTTCATTTTGACTGCTTAGATCTATTAAAAGTCAAACAGGAAGTATTAAAGTCAACATAAAAGAAAGTCAAGACTTCCCAGCGACATGCTTATTGGTGTAAAGACACATGTCTATTGCCAAAGCCACTTCAGTTCTTTTCCTTTTTTGCCTCAACAATGTATGTTTATCCCAAACTCATTCCTTCAGTTTTGTTCGAATCCAGGAATTCAAGCTTATTTATTTATCTGATTGTTTGTGACATCAAAATTTTTCTTGACTTCAAACATTTTAAGCAAAGGTCGTAAATTTTATGGGTGGAGGGACCAGGAATGACTCAGAACATACCAAACACTGATGCTATATTGGTTCAAAACATAATCAACACTGATTGCTTTTATTACAGAAGGCCCAATCAACAATAAAAGCAGACAATCTCCCTGTTGAAGGTCAGAACTGAACCTGTACCTTATAGCTGCAAGTCATGTTATTTAATAAAGACACATTTCCACTACTCAACTAGCATATTTGTGAATCTTAATCTGTTTATTTGTGAGCTGGAGGAACAAGTTTAACCTGGCCAATTATATTTTCCCTCAGATTTAAATACTTCAACAATAGCCAGTTGACTCATTGTCTTTGATTTATCCTAATTCTTCAACCTATGCAACCACCTATGCAACCAATATTTTGAAATATTCTGAGAGAACCATGGAGTGTAGAGAAATAATTTGTACAATTTTATGAAGCTTGTATCTTTGACGACGCAAACAATTTTTTTTTAGCATGACTCTTATAATAATTGTAAGCACAAATTCCACTGAAAAAAGTACTTTAGTGATTGAAAAGGCTGAACATTTACAGTACTTGTTTATTAGTTTATTTTATGCTATACTCAGTTTTATTTATTTACACTGATAAGTTTATGGGTGAAAAAACTGGAGCACTTAGCAAACAACCAACCAAACTTTTGTTTTTTTCCCACGTGTGAAATTAATTTATTTCTTTAATTGTTAGGTGTTTTGAGCCGTACTCAACAATAATTCACTTGCAACCAGCAGTATAGGAGGAAACTTAGCAGAACCTGGGGAAACCCACAACAATCTGCAGGTTGTATTCAACTCTACATTCAGCATTGTGAAAACATTTTTGTGCAGGTAACGCGAGACTTATTACACTGACTGTGAGAAGGAGACAGTTCACAGATAATGCTGTAGATAATGATGTACAATGGCATCTACCACTGTTGTTAAGAGCTGGACATCATTTCTAACAGCAAACCAATTTTTGTTCACTTCAAATCACACTGAAGTTAAAACTCAGGAGTATTGGTCAAGTAAGTAAAAAACCTTTTTTTTTCTTTTCTTTCTTTCAGTTAAAATAATTTTTAATGAATTATATTTTCATGGGTGTTTAATGCCATGTTCAAGAATTTTTCACTTAAATGGTGGTGGTCAGTTTTATGGGTGGAATCAACCATAGAGCCTGGAGAAAACCACTGTCCTTTGGCGAGTACCTGACCAACTTCCAGACTTAAAGTTTGAAAATGCTTTTGAACACATAATTTCACTGTCCTTTGCTAGACCCATAATCTGGAGATATTCGAATTCACTGCCTCAATAGAGACGTATTTTAAGACTGTTCTTTCAAAAAGATGATCTGAGTGAAAATGTAAATACCTATGCAAAACAGACACTCTTAATTTTACTCATGAATTTTTCCCTTGTACGATGGTGGCCAGTTTTATGGGTGGGAGAAACCACCATATCTGGCAAATAAATGTCTGAGATCGGGTAAAAGTACAACTACCCTATACAGTACTGAATGAATGATTAATTAATGCCACAGCTTGTGTCTGGAATAAAAATGGAATTTATGCTACCCTAAATACCCTAAACATTTGAACAGAAAAGAGCATTTTTGGAGGCAAATAATGTCATGAGATATTACTTTTAGGTGCTAAAGTAGGACATCATCCTACCTCCCAAACAACTCTCGAAGTACCTTTCAAAAAATCAACAGACCTCCCAGAATCTGGAAAAATGAGCATCTTAATCACAGACAAAATTTTAGATCATTTAGGGTAATCATTCTTGACGACTTTAATATAGTGACAAAGTGACAAGGCTTACCTGAGGGTGCACGCCTAACAGGTGCCCGTTTAACCTGCACCACTTCCTTCTTCATTACTGTTTTCTTTACTTTCACTTTCTCAGGCACTCTGACCGCCTTTTTCACAGCTCGCTTCACAGTAAGCGGCTCTATCTCCTTGACGTAATTTGCGGGGACAAAGCCCTCCGTGCCATCTTGTTTCTGTATCTGCCACCAATCTTCGTTTGTCTTCTGTAGTAAAAGCAGTACCTGAAATATACAACATTATCATACTAGTTCAATGGATGTATTTAAACAAAAAATGCAGTACCACATATAAGCAGTAACAAATTTATTTGGGTTCCTACCATTTTTCCTACAAATCACTGTAAAAAGCCTAAAAAAATTCATCCATAACTAAGAAGCTCATTTTTCCTGATTCTAAAAGCTCTTCAGATTCCAGAAAGTTGTCAGAACGTAGGATAAAATCTGACTGAAAAATGTTTCTGTACCAAACGTTTCTTCACCAAAAGACATATTTTCTCAGGCTGACAATTAAAGTGAACATAAAGTCTGCCACTATATATACATACCAAAAATGATATAGGACACGGCTATCGCAGAAAAAATATGTAAAAAATTCTATAAAGTTTTGAAAGCTGAAAAGATGAAATTCAGCACTGGGAACATGGCAACGACGGAGAATTCACGCTGAGTAGCCATGTTGTAGAAGTCCTTATGAACTTGGCCAATCACTAACGCTGATAGTGTCACATGATAATTGGCTGTCACATCAAAACACCTATAAGTTCTTGATTGACAGTGTGGTTTGTAATAGTGGATAGACAGATATTGATGCCTTAAATTGGATTTTGCAGTCAGTTTATGTGTTAAACTGATGCATTTCGAACCACACATTTATAAGCAGGGAACAGAGAACGGCTGCCTTTGTCACAATGTGTACATGTTGGGCAGGATACTGCAGTAACTTGTCAGGTGAGGAGCTGGCAAGAAAACCACCTCTAAAGTGTCACTGCTTGAAGAAAAACGTTGTGACTGCATTATTTTTCCTCAAAAAGTCAGATTTATTACGAAAATATCTTCCCAAATCTGAATGAAAGGGTCCATTATCAATCAGAAGGTCCCACTATGTTTGATAAATTCCCTGAAATCTTTACAATCAGCTCGGACAAATGCTTTTACCCATGCAGGACGAGGCTGAGCAGAACCTCTAAAACATCACTCTAACAGAGCGCCGAACTAAAAGAAACATCGGCCCTTTGAACACAGAACAGAGCAGATACTCTATAGTTGGGGATCAGACATTTTTCTTTGTATTTTCTCATTGTCAGATTGTTTACGGGAGTTTTTTAATTTTACGGGAGAGCTCCTAGGTTTTGTGACATTACTGTAGATAGTCATAACATGGCAGAATGGCGTCCCCAAAAGGAAAGGCTAGGTACTGACAATTGTTTGCTATTTATTTTGTTGGTAAGCAGTGTAGAATTTTTGAAATATTTTTAGAACATTTCTGGAATACTACTTTATTAATTAATTAATTCAGCTTTAGTGGCTGATTTTATGTTCACTTTAAATGCCTTTAAAAATGCACTCCTGGGGAAAATTTTAGGTCATTAGATAACTACCTTTCACTCCCTTTTCAATTACTATCCACAGCATAAAAATGATATTGATAACTGATCTTTTAATACACAAAATTTCACCATTTATTCACACGACCAATATTTTATGTTGTACACAAGTTCCTTCCACTCATACAATGCCATCTGAGGATTACATGACGGAGATAAATGACATCAATACACATTTCTCATCACGGAGTCAATCATTTCAATGTCATTGCCTGGTATTATGTCCCTGCTCTTGTTAATGACCATAAGCTATCAGCAGGTACAGACCATTCCTGGCAGCCAGTACCAGTAGTCAATGTTAACAACCAAGTCAAAAACCATTTGTTGATCACCCAAAGGCATGACACATGAGGGCAGACAAACCAATCACTTAGCAGGAATAACAGGGCAGAGAGGGTTGAGGAGGGGGGTGGAGGAGGGGGGGATGGGGGATAGGAAATGGGGGAGGGAGCATTGGAGCATTTAGAGAGCATGATCATTCTACCTACAACATTCCCTGAGGTCCTTAATTACCAAGCCATCAAATACCGTATTTGACCCAAAAATGTGCCAAACGTGGCCATTTTACTAAATATGACTTTTGGCACTGAAACATTTTCCCAGTAGGATATCATCCTACCTTCCAAACAAATATCAAGACACCTTCCTAATACCAATAGAACTGTCGACAGAAAAAGTGCAACTCGATCAAGAGCAAATTTTCTGGTCAAATGGAGCGGATTCTCCCAAAAGATGACCATTTTTTTTTTTTTATTTATACCTGAAAAATCTCTACAGTAATAGGTGACGTTGAAGCTCAGCTTCTGACATTATCCATGTACGCAAACTGACAACAGAACACAAAAAAAACGAATACCCATTGTCGATCTCCAGACTTTCGCAACATCACAAGTCTTTCTCAAAATGGACCTCTTCTTTAACAACCCTGGTTATTAAATTACTTGTATTTTCACGACTTTAGAGCAAAACATTCACTTAGTTATGTATATCGGCTGTTTAAAACTCGACACTAAAAGAAGAGGGGTGGGTGGGGTGGGGGGGGAGGAGAGTGTTGACAGGGTGGTGTGTTTGGATCAATAGACAACTGCCCATTATGGGCAAAGATGTGCCTAAGCTCACCTTCTACTTGAGCTGTGACTGGTCACAGTCACGACAGCTCAGCCTAATCATCTGTGTCATTTATTCTATACCATTTGTCCACTACCATGTAGGCCTGTTTCACACATGGGGACATCATGATATATATGACACCATACATGTGTATATACATCTTTATAAGGGTTACCAGCGAACTGCACAACCTTAACAGTGTTGGGAAGTCAAAGCTGCTGATTGGTTGCTTTGGCAGAGTACCGTGCCACCTGCAGGCTTGATAAGGTCCATCAACAGTATACCTAGGTTTATACGATGACTCAAATCAATACACAATAGCAGGTGAGAAGCCAAAGGGAGCATGAATGATCGAGTTTTGGTGATCTGTCTCCTGACTGGAGTTAACGCATTTTGCTGCTTAATTACAAAGGCGTCGTTAAGAAGTCAAAAGGCTTAGAGGCAAGGATCGCTTAGGTTACGCCAGCTTTTAACTAGCAGTATCAGAGCTGAACCTTTATGATCTAGTCCTTGTAAACTAATGATCGTACAGTCTCAACTGTGTGAAGGGAAATAAGCTACACTGTACACAAAGCTACAGAGAGTGCCCCCTGGATCTTCCGAGAGACTTTCGAGAAGCATACAAAAAACACAGCTGTGATCACTGATGGGGCAGAGTTTTATGCGCCTGGATTTACTTGAGTAACACTTTGGCTAAGGTGAATAAGCTACTGACATGGCCTATACAAAGTAACAAACAGGTGATCTAGCTGACAATTTACACATATGATGCTATGTGAACTTCTGCCATACCACTCCAGGCAGTATTCAATCACAAATTTGGTGTTAATAAGTCATGTCCAGTTAATTAATACCTGGTGATTATTTTGTGACAACTCCTACACTGTCAATCTGCTTCCAGTTTATTGGAGGTACACTGTTCAGTCATTGCATGAACTCCTTGAAACCATGACTGGAAGGCAGCTGTTAAGAAACCACAGGGATCCTACCCCAAAATCAACGAAACCCTGCATGGTTTTCAATGCCAAAATCAACATTTTGAGGAGATAAGAAGGAAGTTCAACAAGAAAGTAAGTAAGTTACTTATGTTAAAAATTTCCAAGGGTCCTTGGTCAAAATGTATGTATAAATGACAAAATTCACCACCTCTCTTTCTTGTGTCAAACTGAATGTACATATTTTACAGACAAGGAAAATAAATGCTAAAATAAGTGGTTTTTAGACATTTTTCCCGCTAAAATTAAATGTTTAAATTCTATGGTGGGCTTTATGATAATAATATAATTGGATACCAATGATATACACACAAACTACTTCTATTTTCACTTTCTGAAGATATTCTTATACACGTCTAGTCTAACAGCTATTTGTACACAAACAAATATTTCAACAGTAAGTATGAGAATTGATGTCCTCACTACCTAAAGAGGGAAAATGAAAACCCCCCAAAAAACAACAAAAATATAAGTCAGTCAGTAAAATCCGTTTTATTTTAAAAAGTGAAATTAGTTGTGAACACCTTAGACCATTCAGATGCCACCAGCAAGCCAAACCAATTGGGTCAGCTCGCGTGTTCACATGCTCGTGTGATACACAGAAATCTTTTGAAGACAGGAAATCAATTATCCAACTGTTACATGCACTACTAATATATGCCTTTGACGGTTATCATGCAGTTATTTGCTCAATAAGGTTCTTGTCTCAGAGGAAAACTATGGATTCTATGGTTATTGTTAATCATTTTCTTAAATATCTATGGCATCAGAAATTGATAGACAAGGTTGATGCAATTTTACATCGGCATAATTATAAAAGAACTGAATTATTTACAGGAAATATGTATGTCACATATGTCCATGAGAGCATAAGAAATTTCCAAATATATTTCAATACCTTAGCAGTGTATCATGGTTTTTTTTGTTTGTTTCATGTTAACAGGAAATCTGCAAGAGTTTATGAATTCCTGATTTACACATGGTTCAACGAAAATGGATGGCATGGGCTTTAACTCCAGTGAGTCATCAGACAACACTTCCGCAGAAGACGCCCTGACAGAGCGCAGGGAAGACGCTGAAATTAGCATCACCGCCCTGTTCCTTGTGTTCATAATAGGGTTAGCTGTAACTGGCAACATTATGGTCATCCGCGCTATTCAGTTATGTCCTATGCTCCGCGACGATCGGTCAAACTTATTCATCATTAATCTGGCCATAACTGACCTGTCCAGTGCTATTATTGTTATGTCCAGCTCTTTTGTTAGCCTTGTGGCAGATAAGTGGCCCTTCCCGCAGATTGTGTGTGACTTTGTTTGTGCCGCCAACTATTGTTTCATAATCGTCTCTATGCTGACTTTAAGTTTCATCAGCATAGATCGTTATCAGGCTGTGATAAATCCTCTACTTTATATCCAACGAATGACACGTCCGAAGATCTTTGCGATGATCAGCTACAGTTGGTTGCAGGGTGTAGCCTTTGCCTGCATTCCAGTTGCTTTCCGCTGGGTAAGCTATGACTACTGGGAAGTGATCTGTGCTATAGAGTGGCACACTGACCCTCAAGCTCTCTACTACGTCATTTTGGCGTTTTTAATGTGCTTTTTAATCCCAGGGATCATCCTGGCAGTGTGTTACTTCTGCGTGTTAAGAGAAGCCCGCCACTGCAGAATTGGCTGTGTGAAAATGAACACCAGCAACAGTAGACTTGAAAATGGAGGCCAACGAACAAAAAATGTCAACAGCAATTCGAAAACAATCCGTAGCCTAATATTTGTGGTTCTGGCTTATTTCATTTGTTTGACACCTTTCTGTGTGACTAAACTAATAAAGGTGATATCGGCGCAGCCCAACTTTCTGCCAGGTTACATCAACCTCCTGTCCTCATGGTTCGGATACTTATCCAGTGCGATAAATCCACTCATATATGGGATTTTCCGTAGAGACTTCCGCAGGGTATACTTAAGAATTATCCACAAGTTACCGTTCTTCTCGAGTTCACCACGAGGTGATGACACAGCAAATTCTACATTTGGCACTGAGGCGCAGAGGACTTCATAGAGATCAACACAATGTTACAAACACAAATTGCCCAAGAGAAATTTTGCCAATGTCAGTAAATAAGGCATTAAAAATAATCTGTTTTCCATCTTACAGGGTCACAAGTGCCTGACAGTAAGTTTTAGTTTATATATTGACTGATGTATACCTTACCTGTGATACTTGTTGTAATATTTATGTTGTACAGGTTTCTTTAACCTACTATCATTAACCTACTATTACATTTTGTCTAAATTTCTTATTAAAATACCTTAAGGCCTTGATGTGCTTCTTGACATACATTTCATGCAATCAAAATAACCTAAAATTTTGTCCACAAAAAAGTCACTCATTCTGCCTGATTTTCTGAGTTTGAATGACTTTAGAAAGAAACGTTGTGGTTTGTTTGATTTATTTATTTAATCAATTTGATTGCTATTTCATGCTCTATTGTAAAATGTTTCATCAATATGACAGCTGCCAGAAATATGGCAGGAGCAAGCTGGGCAGAACCCAAGGGGAAAATTTTTTTGAAAGACAAAATATGATAGCTTACTAGAAAATGTACGTTTCAGCACAAATACTAATATTTCAAGGCATTTATTTGCTTCCAAAAATGAACTTTTTGCAGCAATTTTTTTTGGTAATATTTCTACTCCTGTGTAATGGAGGATTAATCAAATTCTTTATGGAACTCTTTCTCCTAACTATGTCAGTATTTTGATAACATTAATACATGCTTGAATTTGGTGCTACTAGATTTACTGTATCCAAAGATTTTATCCTCATGATGTATGAGTTAAGTGTTGATATTTATTTACGAAAATCAGAGAGAGCTAACTTTTTATGTGCCTGTACATATATTTGTAATATTAAAAAATTCTAACAAAAATATTCTGGAAAGTTTTGATTTATTTATGTTTTTGATTGCATATGCATGGGATGTACTGTGTTTGTACAGCTTAAAATGGAAAGATATAACATCAACCAGCTCTGGTGAATATGGAGAGTTAACATGTAGATTTTGTGTATCACATTCTCAATTAAGTATTTGTCTATAATTTGATTGGTATTCTTTATAACATTTAAGAGTGTGTTTCACCTACAAAGACGTGAAAATAAGAAAAACCAACTGAACCTGTCCGCGTACCCTAATTCTTGAATATTTTCAACCACCTCTGCAACCAATATTTTGAAACATACTGAAAGAGTTATGGGGTGTAGAGAGCTTGGCATCAATTGATGGTACTTCTATGTATGCATGAGTTCCACTGCAACAAAGTGCATTAGATGTTGAAAAGGTTGAAGATTTTACAGTAGAACGATCCACATAACATGGGATGACAAACCACTGTTTGTGCACCGAATGCTCAACTTATTGTACTACATTGCTCTGGACAGACTCCTGTCTGATGTCAAGCAAAAATGTCAAAGCAAAATACGATAACAGATTTCACTATACAACAGGACAAGCTTTTCTATTCCGTATGTAATAATCAATCTCTACATAAAGTGAAGAGTGTGTAACACTACAACGACAACGCTCAATCGGCTAACGAGAGAAACAAATATAGTTTAATCCCTTAGGTCACGCAGTCACTCTGCAACCATGTATGACCCACTGATACATAAAATGGCACTCAGAGAATCAAAGTCAGGACAGACGTTTCAAACTGAATGGCTTTTAAACAGTCGTGTTCAGGGTATAATAACCAAAACATGACATTTCAAAACAGGAATAAGATCATGAAACACAAAGGCAATAAATGCAGGGTTTCTTTGCAGTAACTGCATGTCAGCGATGCCAGAGTTTTGTGATGTCATACATGACTGTATAAACACTCAAAGTGAAAAGAGAGAAAAAAAAAAGGGGGGTGGGGTGGGGGGAGAGGAATTATTTGGTTTCATACGTGGTTTTAAAGCCTTGGTGGACTGAGAGTTTCCCCCCGGAGAAAATGACTCCTGGTGTAAATAGTCATTTGTTTAGACATGTATTCTATTGAGGCCACTTTGTGTAGTGGATCATGAAAGGATACATGATAAAAGATTGATCGAGATATACTATTTAATTGATTACAACCTACCCATTTAATTAATGATGAAGTGCTATTTCTCGAATCTGCCCATGGGATCAAATCTCTTCCACCATATCAGCCCTGGAGCTATACGCCACTCTTTTAGGACAATGAGAACATTATTAGTCACATGACTACAGTGATAGGATACGCAAATATATGGTGTCAATAATCCTCAGATTGGGCGAGGCGTCAGCGAAGCCTAATATGAGGATTATTGACACCATATATTTACGTATCCTATCACTGTAGTCATTATGTAACAAATTTATCCTGCAAAGACCCATCAATTCAGTGTAGAAGACCGATGTATAGGTGAATCGCATCGGCGTTGTGATCATTGTTGGACCTCAACAAAGGGAGATTTGACGTCGTCTGCAGGATTACAGAACATATCTGTACTCCATGTGACTGTTGTTGTCCAATGAAAAGCGGAGTATTTTGTCTGATGTGAGATAAATAACAATGCGGTCCCTGTTGTTCGACCATGTTTAAGCAGTTAAGCCGGGTATTAACTTTGAGTCTGTATTAACTTGTCATTAGTTTTGTGTTTGACCAAGACGTGTATTAAGATTATAAACCTGGGTTAACTTTTAATACACGTTTGAACAAAGTACACATTTGATATCCTGTCATGCATAATGTTGTCATTATGCAATAGGTCCATTCAGGTCAGGCTTTGTACTTATACAAAGGCTCAAAAGGCATTCTCACACAGTCAGTACCTCAAAGCACCGCTGTGGTAGTTTTCCATCCCAAATGCTACTTAAACCAGTAAATATATAATAATTAACGTGAACTGTTTTGTTGCGCAATCTCATGGCAACCACGATAAATAGTAGAAAGCTTACAAAGGACCAATATGTCCTGAAAACTCAATGAAATGGACTTTTTTTTTTTTTGCCGTTTATTTGA
Organism: Liolophura sinensis; assembly: GCF_032854445.1. Classification (NCBI taxonomy): domain Eukaryota; kingdom Metazoa; phylum Mollusca; class Polyplacophora; order Chitonida; family Chitonidae; genus Liolophura; species Liolophura sinensis. The sequence continues at coordinate 32,487,276 of NC_088300.1, forward strand.
TCATCGTTCTCTGACTGACAATTACTGAATATGTTGCATCAATCAGAATCAATAAAACCTTTTCTTTTCTTACAGCAATTCTAAGCGTTCATTAACCAAATATTATTACTGACTGCAATGTTTAGCTTGCATACCAGGTAATACACAGAACTGCCTAATATGGGTGATATATACCTATGATAGTTTGGAATTTCATTTCTTTCAATGTCTATCTTTCCAATACAAAGGTATATTCTCATAGTTAACTGACTGTGCAATATGCTTATACTTTCTCAACAATATTTCACTTCAAATACCGTGCAAAGTGCTGAATACCTCTTGGTCATAAGGAAACACATAGTGTGCTTACAAAGTAATGGAGGGACAGACCCAAAACAACCGTGAAAAAAATAAGTCAACAGAAAATAAATGGAAAATCTGGAACACCCTTATTGGAGAATGGCTGATATGCAAATGTCTGTTTCGACGCTTAGACTCTTCTACATGATTTGGAAAATGAGCAATGTTCTTCCCAATAACTAGTGTACATATGATGCTGTAGAAATTTGGTAAAATCTGACTACAACATTTATTTATTTATTTATTTACTTTCCTGATTGGTGTTTTATGCTGTACTCAATAACATTTCACTTGTAGGCCTTCACTGACGGCCAACATTATGATAGGAGAAGCTTGAGGATAACCACAATTATTTCCAACTTACTTCTTGTGATTTCTACATTTGTGTAGGGGGTTAGACGCCATGGGGTGGAGCAGGAAGGCATCAGTAATGAGGCATTTCCCAATACCCTGTCTCACCTGCTGGTTGGGACTGTTGCAAGGTTGGCAGTCATTGTTCTTATTGTCTTCTTTTTGTCTTATAATCTGAGAGAATAATTTTATTAGTTTAGAATTGTTAATGTCTTCAATTTACATGTATGTTAAAACCAGAACCTCAAATGTGTTTGATGTGATAATGAAATATGTGGAAGGTGTTCCTAAACATTGTTTTTTGTGAAGGCCTTGAGGAAGAAAATTTTCAATTTAAACCGAGTTACCAGTTTACCTTACTTAAGATGTTATTCTTACTATTATATAGGCTTCAAATGCCTGACATGCATTTACACCACCTTCAGTATATGATAATAGAATACCTTGAGCACTGAACTCTACTCTTTACATGTAGCTTAGTATCTCCTGTGAAGTTGCCGTGCACCTATATGCTGTGCACCTATGTGCCGAGCACCTATATGCAAGCTGCAGAATGTTTATAAAGAACACATCAATCCATGGTAACAATCCGATACAGGTATTCATATAAATTATGTAAAAATCTAATAGCCAATAATAATCTACTGTTCCATGTTGATATGTTTATTGTGCCAACTTTTACCATTATGGTCCATGTTGATATGTTTACTGTGCCTATTTTTACCATTATGTTCCATGTTGATATGTTTATTGTGCCAACTTTTACCATTATGGTCCATGTTGAAATGTTTATTGTGCCTACTTTTACCATTATGGTCCATGTTGATATGTTTACTGTGCCTATTTTTACCATTATGTTCCATGTTGATATGTTTATTGTGCCAACTTTTACCATTATGGTCCATGTTGAAATGTTTATTGTGCCTACTTTTACCATTATGTTCCATGTTGATATGTTTATTGTGCCAACTTTTACCATTATGGTCCATGTTGAAATGTTTATTGTGCCTACTTTTACCATTATGATCCATGTTGATATGTTTATTGTGCCAACTTTTACCATTATGGTCCATGTTGATATGTTTACTGTGCCTATTTTTACCATTATGTTCCATGTTGATATGTTTATTGTGCCAACTTTTACCATTATGGTCCATGTTGATATGTTTACTGTGCCTATTTTTACCATTATGTTCCATGTTGATATGTTTATTGTGCCAACTTTTACCATTAAGTTCCATGTTGATATGTTTACTGTGCCTATTTTTACCATTATGTTCCATATTGATATGTTTATTGTGCCAACTTTTACCATTATGTTCCATGTTGAAATGTTTATTGTGCCTACTTTTACCATTATGTTCCATGTTGATATGTTTATTGTGCCTACTTTTACCATTATGTTACATGTTGATATGTTTATTGTGCCTACTTTTACCATTATGTTCCATGTTGATATGTTTATTGTGCCAACTTTTACCATTTTGACCTTAAGGTTTGCAGAGTCAGTGAGCGCTGGAATTTTAACCTTCCTACTTAACAACTAAGTCCTTGCAGTGCATGTAATGTGCCTCCTTGTTGTAAGACCGTTTTCCGCCACTCTTATCTAGTGCTGCTTCACTGAGACGCCTTAACTGAAGGCTAGTAAACAGTCCCGCCTGAGCCATTATACTGATACAGGTCAACCAGTTGTGGCATATATGTCAGTCTTAAGGCTAAGCGTCAAGCTAGGAAGCTACAACTTCCTCTTTTAAGAGTCTTAGGTGTGATTCGACCCAGGATTGGCTCTGGATCTACAGACAGAGCCATAGGGGCTGGTCACAGTTAGTGGACCAACAGAGTCTAATACTGAGTTGTGTCACAGTGATGAATGGAGAAATGGAGACACTTCCCACTGTAACCTACGGCGCTGGTCATATTAGCGGACTCGACAGAACTAAGATCGTGTTGTAAACAGGTCGCTGCTAGTGGACGACAGGTGATGCATACCTTATCGCAGAATCGCACTTTAATTTCTATGTGATAATTGAAAATCAATTTATTGGTGGATCCTAAACAGCAGGATAGGCTTGATCTTTTCCATTAAAAGATAAGTGTAAAGACATGAATAATACAGCTGTCTGGCAGCCAGGATCAAGATAGGATTAATAAGAGTTTGCCAAAGGGTTATGAGAAACCAGGTGTGCTTTGCCAATTTGAGTTGTCAAATCTGCTGCACAAAAATAATCAAATTGACAAGTTTGTAAGTTTATGAGAGAAAAAAAAGTGTAAACTCTCAAGATTCATGTCTGACCTTGCCAGAATATGGACGACCTTCAATAAAGTCCAACCATATACCTGAACATTTATGAACATTGTACATGCATATCAAACAACTTGCAAACAAAACGGTCAACCAGGGTATTAGAATTCCGACATTCTCATATGTAATTCTCCTCTTGAACCGTCAATATTGCATTAGAAAACAAGAAATGTCATGAGAACAGTCCTTTTAGAGCTGGAAACAAAAAAATTATGCAAAAGTAAAATACATGTAACACAGCCTATGCATATATATTATGAATATCATGAATATTATAATGTTCTGCGCAAAAAACAGAAACAAAACCTAGAGAACTGCTCAACACATTAATTAACCCAAGGCAACGGCTATCAATAATGGTATGACAATGAAAGGTGGACAGAACTTGAGAACAATGATCACACCATCAGCGATCAAATGATGATGGTTTCTATGATGGTCAAAAATCAATGGTTCCATCAATACCTCAAAATGTTTAATCATGGAGGGCTAAATTACATAGGCAATTTGTCTCTAAGCATGCAAACTGGACTGTCATATCACATTGATAGCTAACCCATCTACATATTGTATTGTAAACAGTCTTAGACTTCTTTTCTTGACACTGACAAGATATCATGAAAGGAAAAAAAAAAACACCCCGCAATGTCTAATTATCTCCCGAGTTATCAAAACTGCTTTTCAATTCTGGTGAAGATTCTTTTTAGTCTGCACATACGGACAATCCGCTAGCTCATGACTATTTCATATCATCAAACAAACTAGCCGTAACTACAACACAAGTGCTGGGAGATCACGGGCAAAATCAATATCAGTTTTCTCACTAACCATGAAATGCTGTATAAAACTGGACACTCCTATTACTTGGAACTGAAATCAGTCTTTGGATTCAGCCACACAATGGCTATAACACTCTGGTGTTGATTAGGTGCATGGCTGTAAAAGGGCGGTTTAATTTGTTCAGGAAATGGAAGACTGGCTAATTATTAATTCCCAACAATTCATTTTTTTGCCCCGTTGATATCACTGCCTGGTATATATGCATATACAGGCTCTGAAGAACCTGTTACCAATCACATACATATACCAGTTACAGCCTGTACGTTTCCATTAGGTGTCATGTTTGTAAAAGCCAAGCCAATAAAATGAATCAAGGCCAAAATTTATACGATAATAGACAATAATGCTTTCAATTTGTTTGTGGTCCTTACCTCACTGAGCATTGCAGGAGGTGACAGGAAAGTTTGTAAGTATGATCATACAACGAAAAGTTATTAGGGGTGTGTATATATATGCTGTGTCACCTGACACCACTGAAGTATCATGCTGAAGACACCAGACATGACACTACAATTAGACACATTATACAGACACTAGGCCTAACCAGTCCTGTCCCTTTCTCTAACCTCTTAGTGGTGAGCACCAAGCATGGCAGCAATAGGCGTCCTTTTTAACGTCTTTGGTGTTGCAAACTGTTTGGAAAAGTGGAACTGACAGTGGAATCAGTGGACAGAGGATATAAACCCATGATCCTAGTCAATATCAGTATCCTAGAAACTCCAAAAGGTGAACAACAGCTTTGTAACACAGTCACCACTGCAGGTCACCTGGTCATAATGTGCTTGTGAAATTGTATACTGACGGAAAAATATGCACAGTCACCAATAATGAAAAAAAATTCAAAAAATGAAAAACACCTGTGTTGACCTTGTTTTTGTTAATATCTGTTTTATTAGCTTTATTACTGAACCATTACAGACATTGTTTCACACAATTACATTTCACAGATCCTTACATCATACAGGTAGGAGAAGGAAGTACAATGTGTGGTGATTTTATCTGTTGTAGCCTAGTGGAATGTGGTGTAAAATGTCTGCTTCACCTGCAAACAACTCCATTTTAAAGAGTAATGCTCAGAATGAATGAATGATAATGGTTTAACGCCACATCGGCAATATTTCAGCCATATTGTGGCGATGAATGAATGATTATGGTTTAACGCCACATCGGCAATATCTCAGCCATATTGTGGTGGTAATGCTCAGAAGAAAGGATTTAACACGTACAAATCCTTAACGTTAGTTTGATAAATGATCTAAAATCATTAAGTTGATTCCGAGTCGTCTATTCATCTTAGAAAGGTATTTGGGGCTTTTTTTAAAAAAATTAGGATAATATATTCCTGGAAAATTGCAAGTTTAGGCATTAAAAGTAATACTAGTACATACACAAATTTATCTGCGTCTAATCATGCACTTTTTCTGGGGAGAATTTTTTAGCCATTTATCCTATTAAATTAGTACGGTCACGGATAGAGTTACCAGGAAGCCCACAATGGATGAAGAATGAACAAAAGAGACAAAGGAACACCTGAAAAGGATTTTACGTAAGAATAAAATCCCCAGTCCTTGCGATTTGCGTCAACAAACCATATGCTATATAACAGTCTGCAACACAAACTTTTGTCTGAACATAAGCAATCCTTCAGCGAGAAAATATATCCGTAAAGCTTGGATGCATGTGTAAAGGCAGACTCTGCCCTGAATGAGGGGCGTGAAATGGGGGAATGGGTAATCCTATTCAGTGCTAACTCCACATGTGGAAACTTGACACTCAACTTGGGCAGAGATGTGCATAACTGGGGGCGCTAGGGTTGTAATGACAATAAGACATTTCTGCAGACTAAACAGATAAGATAACCTGCAGCCCTTTTCAGTGAGCACAGAGTGAGTGCTTGGGGTTTAATGCCATACTCAACAATTTTTCAGTCAAATGACCACAAAGGAATCCTTAGAGTTAATGTAATGTGCCTCCTTGTAGCAGGACGGATTTCCACCCTTCTTTTATCTAGTGCTGCTTCAATGAGACAACTTACCCTTAATGTTGAACACCAAGTAAGGAAGCTACAACTTCCCCTTTCAAGGTCTTAGGTGTGGCCCAACCCAGGATCGACCCTGGACCTACCGCCCCCAAAGCATATGCTCTGCCAACTGGGGTATCGGGGCCTGTTTTCAGTGGATACAATCAGTAAAAGCATACATTACATGTGTCATTATGTTGTTGGTGACACAATATTTTCTTTCTGTTTTTGCACACGTGTTTCCAGAACAACTGGACTAGTCAAAGGTACAGCTGCCTTAACCCTCATCTACAGCTACATTATAGGTGTTAACTACCCTGCAATTAACATATGTTTCTGCACACTTAGCGCTTAATATTCTACTTGTTTTGCTTCTCTCTGTGGCAGGTAGAAACTGCACAGGGATAGGAAACAGTCTTTTTACTTTGCATAATGTCTTTGTTTTCAAAAATGTAAGAAGTTGGTACCCATTCCGTTTATACCACAAGGGTTTTTAAATTGCACACTGACCACGTCATAAAAAAAAAAAAGAAAAAAGGAAGAAAGAAAAAGAATCCAATGCGACAATGGTAACATTCAGCATCTTACTGATTTTTTTTTCTACCTGGCTGTGTACATTGTTATTTCAGCCCTGAGTAATATTTATATATAATATATTATGAGTGACATATCTCTTCACCCGATGTCAGGGAACTTACAACAAATGGATGTTCCAACTACATGTACTTCATAAAGCGAGCCCTTGCTAAAAATACGATTTATATACTTTCTTTTTTTGTTTTATTTTTGAGAGGGTAGATAACTGTAATTCTTCAACCGTTTTGCATGTTTAGAAGATGTTTATTCATGCACAGAGATAAAATTTTACTTTGTTTGAAGCCCTGAGACAGGCCAATCCAACCAATGCAGTTTCGTCTCCAAAATCAAATAAATTGCACTAAAAGTTGTTCTTTCACATGCGAAAAGGTCGAGGAATTAAGGTATGATTGTAATTTACTTTGTGCTTCTACGGACATGCAGGAGACGGCATTAAGGACAGTTTGTGTCATTGCTTGACACAATCGTTTATACTGAGCATTGATGGCCCATGCACTCACAACCGTTTGTGTGTAGGATTCAACAGTAACCCCCATCAATTTATCCAAGCAGTAAATCTCCTTCCGATGAAAATAGTCTGAACAATGTAGATGATCGATTCCTTGGCAACCACTGATGTGTATTTGTATAATTCCCACTCTTCGAGGAACTATCACATGCGCACGACAAACAATGTGAAATTTCGCTCCAAAAAGTGCACTTAGGTCAGTAAATATCATATTACTGTTCGTACTGTATGCTACCTTTTCCCAGCAGGATATCAAGCTTCAAAACATCCTTTTACAGTCAACAGAACTCAAACAATGTGGACAACTCAGTCATGGGCAAAATTTTATGTCATTTACCGTAAGCGCAAACAAAATCCCATCACACTCACCATTTATGAAAAGTGTGTAACATGGACAATGGATGTCCACTCCAGGGCTAACCAAACAGAAACGAAAAAAAAAAAAAATAAAAGATAAAATGACCACTGTACCATCACAAGAAGCAATGCATGAAAATTTCTAAAATGTACTCCCCTCCACAACTAGGAATGAGAGGTACACCATCATCAACGATATACACTGACAAATGTCAGCTTTCCAAAGTTTTAGATATACATGGTAACATCCTGATCAATCGTTTTGTTTTTTTTCTTCTTATTGTGATGTTTACTTTAATACTCATGAATTTTTCACTACAATGGAAGAGCTTTTAGCAGAATATGTACAAACTTTTGGCAGGTTATGTCTGAACTTTTGGCAGGTTATGTATGAACTTTTGGCAGGTTATGTATGAACTTTTGCCAGGTTATATATGAACTTTTGCCAGGTTATGTATGAAGTTTAGCCATGTTATGTATTAACTTTTCCATGTGACATTTCATGCACATGTAAGTCATAGTCATGAAAAATCCATGGTCTTCAACAAACGTGGGACAGCACAGCCACTTCTAAACCTCTCACCCCCCAACCCCCAACGCATCAGCTGACTGCTTGTTGTTATCACGTGCTTATGAACAATATGAATCGCAGAATATGGACATTTCCAGTTCCTTGTACAGTATGGCCAAGAACACATTAGCGATAAGTACATGTCAGAAGAAAGACCATTACATACTGTCTAGGAAAATGGTTTGATTTATTTTTTTAATATATTTTTCGATGCATTTAAAACTTTGTATGCTTCTCTGGCCTTTTCTGACCATACTGGAAGAAGGGATGTCACTTCAGCTTTTTGCCACTTGACACTCATAGATTGTTACATTTCATCATTCAAAATGCATCTTCATTAAGAGTTATGAATGCATTCAACACATTGACCTTGAAACAAACTATTTCAAGCCAAAAATATTTGCTGTGATGTCACTGATACCCTCTGGGTCCCAACAGACCACCATAGAATCCTGTGTTTTAAATGCATTTTAAATGAAAAATTCTAAAAAAAATAAAGCAAATTTTTTTCCAGGACAATGTTTAATGGTTTTTCATCTGATATAATACTTTAATGTTTTCTTTGCCTTTAAATGAGATACGAGGATAAGTGAAATGATTGTAAATGAATGATAACAGGAAGATTTCTTTAAAGGTAAAAGTGAAATGATTGTAAATGAATGATAAGGAATATTTTCTAATAGGTTCAAAAGAAATGATTGCAAATGAATCATCTGAAAATGCTGATGAATGCGAGTTAACATTTTCTGTGCACTGAAAACTGTCGACAATATGGGGGCTTTGTTTGACATCATCAAGCAACTCAATCTCCTAGCGTGATGTGTGTGTGTGTGTAATTCATCCATAAATAATGATGGAGCCAAAATTAAATTCCATTAATTAATCAATGCGCAAAATTTTTTTTTTTTTTTTTTTTTTTTGCGGTTCAATGAAAACCGAAAAGTTATGTTGTTCAATGCCAGTATAATAAAAGACAGGTCAGAATCTCCACATTTACAAGATATTCAGGTTATTTTGTGACAATGCGAGTCAGCTAGAACATGAGGACAACTGTAAGAGACTTGAAGAAATAGCTTATCGGGACATGCTTTGATATATTTTAATTGGTGTTTTATTCTGTTCTGAAGAATATTTCACTTATATGACGTCGGCTAGTGATATGGTGGGAAGAAACTGGTCAGAGCGTGCAGAAAAACCCATGACCATCCACAGGTTGCTGACAGACCATCAGGAGAGAAAGGCAGCATGCGCTGCACTTGAACTTGTTATCACATTGGTGAAAGGCTCCTGGGTCATTGCACTGCACTGATGACCCCCCTGACATGCTTTCAATTCGAGGTTTTCAGGACATGCTTGTCTACCTATCCTAGCACTACTACAGCTACTGCTGGGAATATTATCCCTATAAAAGTTATTACTCCATGTTGGATTCGTAACCCATCAATCCCATGACTAGACAATGTTATCTTCATTGAGGGTGAGTAGGTTGGGTCAGGTGAAAACCAACTTAAGTGATCGCTTGTTATTTTATGTGACTGTAAAATACCTTTGATCAAATAAAAATAATTAGGACGAACTGAAGGCAGTGGCTACCACTGCCAATTTTCATAGTGCTACTGATAACTAGACAGCTGACACAGTATTAACACTTCCTTAATGTGTTAATACCGTACACAGTACGTACCGTACACAGTATCTGCAGATACCGTACACAGTATCTGCTCTTACACAGCATCATACTCCATTATTCCAATATTAAGCAAGGCATTCACAAGATAAGCATATACTAAAACAATTTCTCCATTGGTAAGCCTGATCATCACTTCTGCTTTTTGAGAGGAAATATAATTCTTTGTATTTCAGTGTGTAAAGTCTTTGTCTGTTGCCAGCCAGTAATATCTGGAGTACAGATGTAAGTTTAGTATGAAAATCAATGGAAACCATCTAACCTTTGGGCAGGTGTGATTTTTATTGGTGAAAATTTGAGATTCTTGACGATTCTTGGGGACAAAACATCAGGCAGTGATGAGGTTCAGTGCTGGCTGCCTGATGTTATTAAGTACCGTAACCATGATATCTGCCCATCCCAGAAGGTTCAGATTTTGACGGTCAACCTATGTCAAGATTTTTATGGCTGCTTTCTCACAGGCTGTGCAAGTTAGGCACCAATGTTTATGGGCAACTCACATCATAACTCAGGGAAAATTAACAGGTATCTGTGGTTATAGCAGGCTTAGAAGGATAGTGAAGTGAAAATCTGACTTACCTCCCCCTTATCAATCTTCATTCCTTGACCTTTATATGCATACATGGCCTTGACCTGCGGCACCTGCTTTGTTTCCATGACATCTCTCATGACCTCTTTCTCCACAGTTTCTTCCACCTCTATTTCTTGTGGAACATCCACAATTTCTTCATCAAAACCATTTTCTTCTGGAACTGTGCCATTTTCCGCTGGGGCGAACTTCTTAGGGGATATCTAAGACAAAGAAGAGCCCAAAGTTTTATTTATGTATTTAATTGTTGTTTAGCGCGATACTCAGGAATATTTCAGGTATAGAACAGTGCTCAGTCTTGTGGATGGGGGAAACTAGAGATCCCATACATTACCATAGCAACGCCTCTCTCTCACATCCCACCCCACCCCTGGAGTCTTATCCTAGCATGTCCATCAATTGGGGTGGGGGTTGTGTGGTGGGGGAGTGAATTAGTTCATTCATGATTTACACAATCTCATGATATACACGAATGTTCTTGGCAATCAGTGACTATATTATTATTATTTTTTTTTTTGGTTATGAATAGAAAAAACGAAGAAAAACATTATCTTGAAGCAACTGATCATGAATTTAAGTGACAAGATAATGAGCAATAGATGGACCATAAAGACGGCTGTTTTTTCGAACATGTCAACGATCATAATATAGCCACTTACATTATGCTCATGGGCTGCTTTTGTCATCAGGGAGGCAAGCTCATCAAGTCGTTTTATTTCTGAATCAAAGGCTTTGATCTCTTCCTCCAGACGACAATGACGAGACAGCAATGCCTGAGAAAACAAGGACAAAGATCCACACAATAACCAAGAAACATACGCCACAATAGATGTAACGTAATCAGACTTTGTCCATTCATTTATCTAATGTTTCACAAGTGAGTTGACATTAAAAAATTCCCTTCAAAAAAAAAAAAAATAAAATTGAAAATTCAGCTTAGTACTTTTGTCCAATAAAACGTTTAACAAAATTTTCCGGTTATTCAAGGCTTTCACATCACGTAATTATATCCTTAGCAGGAGCAATTACTGGTGCATTCTATATCTGCCACAAATTTGAAGATTTTTCAGTTATACTTTATACCCTCATCTGCCATTGAAAAAAAAAGATTCATTCTGCCTATTAAACCAATATGTAAAATGATGTGGCCTAACAACAGAAAAACAAGACAATGTCCTATTTGTGGATGTATATACACGGTCTTAGTGGTCATCGGTAAACATGATAGATGAAATTGTCCGTCAGCAATATATAAAAAAGAACCTGTCCTATTATCCTATGACAGCGCGTCATTGTAAAATGTATGCGCTTGATGGACAGTTCTAATATTGCCGTTCAAATAAAGTGTATCATCCAGGATACAAAGACAGCTATGATTGTCATACTGTTTTACACAAAGAGATAAATCTTCTTGGTGGTGACTGAAGGTTGCGTGATGAATGAGCAATGGAAGAGATCAGCAATTTTCTTTTTTCATCTGCAATCGCACGAACATGCCTATTTTTTTTTGCTTTGGTAGTTAGCAGCCATTTTAGGCAAATTAATTAACCAACCATTTCAGTCAAATTATTAAAGAAAAACAACTAAAAGAAAAAAGTTGGAAAGAAAATTTGGCAAGCATTCATCTCTAGAGGGCCTTAAATGAAATGAGCAAAACAGATTCCTGAAAACATGAAGAATTAAAAAGAAAGAAATAAATAAAATAACAAAAAATAAAAATTAAACAAAATGCTTCAGACCAAATTACAATTTTTTGACCTCTCTTGACCTTTCTTAAATAAGAGTTTGCAGGAGATTAGGTTGGCAAAATAACCCACTTACCTGTGCATTGGCTTCATCCCGCCCATAGTCATCACTACAGACCAATGGCATCTTCTCTCTCATCCAGGCTTCAGCTTCATTAGCATCTGTATAATACTATACAAAAGAGACAAAAAAATAGTCTGTTAATTAGGGGTAAACATGTCAAGGAATCTTTGCCACTTCTACACAGAAGTGATTTTGTGATAATGTTAGAATTGGTTACTTCACAGATGACGATTTCCTGAATAAGTTTGTTACTGTAAAAATTATCACATTCTTAAAAAATTACCTATTACTGCCAATATGCTTACATAAAACAAGAACTGAATGGAATAGCAAAAACTGTCCTCTCCAGCAATACACTAAAATAAATCCAATCCACCACGATTCAATAACCACTGCAAGTTTTTCTTTTTTACCTGTTGAGCTTCTATGGCATCCTCAAGTCTTGTACGTCTTGCCTTTGCTAGGTCCCGTAACTCTGCCCACTTATCTTTGAGGTTCCTCATCCGCAGTCCGATCTCTTTTTTGTCCCAGTGATTTTTCTTGACAAGTGTTTGTCCAGTCTCGCATACCCGTTCTGTCACGGGCCAGCGGCCTTCCATTTCTGCTTCCATTCCCTTTTAACAAAAAAGATCTCTCTTATTGTGCTGCTTGTGTTGTTTAACCCAAAATACCAACAAAACAAAACCAGCATAAGCATGCCTAGCCAACAATCTCAACAAAACAAAACCAGCACAAGGCTGCCTTGCCTAATTTCTCAATAAAAACAAAACCAGCATAAGACTGCCTTACCAAAAATGTCAATAAGAAGAAAACCAGCGTAAGACTGCCTTGTCAAAAATCTCAAAAGAAACAAAACCAGTGTAAAAGCTGCCCTACCCAAGCTAAGACATGCCAGTAAAAAGGCTGCCTTCCCAAAAGTCCTAATAAAGACAAAACTTCTGCATAAAGGCCATTTTCCACTGCAAGCAGTGTAGTGTTCTATTTTATGACATTGCAGCGCGCACTGTGCAGCGTGTGATGCGGCATGCAGTGGAAATTGGAGTATGGGCTGTTTGACCAAAAATCTGGATGATGACTTTATGAATTTAAGGCTTCCAAAGCTTTGGTAAACTTCAGTGTAATTCCATTTAAGAAACGAACAGAAAATATTGTTTTTCCCTTCTCCTTCTTATACTCTTAGCTTTATATTACACAAATACAGCGAAAAATCCAGAAAGAGTCGGTTTAAATGGGGCCTGATGGTTGCAGTCCTGGAATGTTCCTGCATGTTAGTCAGTTTTCTTTATTTCAATGTATAAATGACGTTCACTTACCCTATTTGTTTTAATTTTTTGGACACCTGGTCTGCTCTTTTTAGTCAGTTTACATGTAATTGTAGTAAAAATATTGTTTCTTTTTCATCACATGGTTAGTCCATCTAATGAACAACATACTCATATCTTTACTTTTCTAAAAAAACTGGGAAAGAAAAATAACATTCTGCTTTCAGCACAACTAATATCTGTCCCAAAAATTAGAAGAAATAGGGTCATCAGACACAAAGCCCCTCCCATTCAAAATGACCTCAGCCCCCAAAAAATAATTAAATGCTTTGAAAGATTTTTCTGACCTTTGAGGGCATATGTTTTTCTATCCACTTATGTTTTCTCATTTAAAAATTTGTCAAAAAAAAAAGAATGTACACAATATATGCTATTTAAGCTGTTTTGAGTTCCCTTTTCCTACACGTAATAATTATAATCAGAAAAAGATTAAACACACTTGTACATAAAATATTTAATAACTGCACTTTAAAGCCATGCTTTGATCATCGTATAAAACAAAATATTCGTGCTTAAAAATCTCAAACACACTTTACCTATATGAAAATCAAGGGAGACAACTTTTGTCAGGACAATACAGAAGTAGTTCAATCACTTATGAAGCTTTTACTTCAGAGGGTGCTATATTTCTCAGATCCATGTGTTCCATGTTCTGGTCTTGAAGATCTAGTATTTTCTGTACTTGGGGGAAAAATAATCCTGCATGGTTGAATTTTGTGATAAAAGTTAAAAAAAAAAAGTGACACAGAAACAGAAGATCAACTTTTTGAGTCAATATCAATAGTATTTAAAATAACCCATCAATAAGAATGCGTCTTCATAATCCCACTGAAGAGCAAATAAAAAGCTTGTGCGCTTCTACAGCTTTACCTCCTGTTTTTTCAGCAGACGCAGAGCAGCGTTGAGATCTTTGCCCACTTCTGTGGAATTCGCCTCGTCAATTTTCTCCACGACCCACCGCTCTTCTTCCTCAGAGTCCTGCAGAAACTGATAATACGACCTGGCCTCTTCCAGCTTGGACTTTCGTTGGTTGCTCAACCCATTTATTCTGAGATAAAAAAAAAAAAAAAAAAAAAAAAAAAAAAAGCAGTACAAAAATCAATCAGAACTATCTTGTTAAAATTATGGATGAAATGTCAAATGTACAGTTGGGATTGATTTCCCGAAGTAGGGAAAAAGGGCATCTTTGAATAAATTAGTAGGCCTGTACAAGAAACCCTGCTCTTAATGGCCTTGAGAAGGAAGTTTATTAATGTGTATGAAGATTAACCCTGATATTAAGTAACTGACTTTAGTCCAAAAAAGAACGTTCCAATTGTGCTGTATTAAGATGAGACTGGTACTATTGTTTATTTGAATGGTGTTATATGTCGAGCTGAAGAATTTTTTATTTCACATATACGATGGTGGCCAGTTGTATCGTGGGAGGAAACTGGGGAGAGCTTGGGGGGATCCCACAACCATCCGCAGGCTGATAGCAGACCTTCCCGTGTACAGCTAGAGAGGAAACCAGCACAAGATGAGCTTGAACTCACAGCAATTGCACTAGTGAAAGGCTCCTGATTCACTGCGCTGCCTTTATTAAGGTTTGTCTTTACTTCAAGTCCAATTTTAACCAATTCTCACAACTATTTCAGCCTTCAACCTTCAATCTTATCAACAGCCTATGTGGCCAATATTCTGGAAAATTCTGAGAGAACTACGAGGTGTAGAGAAATAATTTGCACAGTTTTATGAAGCTTGCATTTTTAATAACACCAACAAATCATTTTTAGCATCATTTTCATAATAATTGTATGCATAAATTCCTCCGAAAAAGGTGCTTTAGTTTTTGATAAGGTTGAAGATTTAAAGGATCCGTTTTCTCGAACAGAACATATGGGACTTTTTTTTACCTATCTAGCTGCTCATTAAGGTCTTTCAAGTTCTTGTTCAGAATGGGGCTCTCCTGGTGGGATGGTTGCTGAGACTTCCTGTTGAGATTACGCACACGCTTTGTGAGCGCCTTGAGCTGTGCCTCCAGCAAACCATGTTTTTGGAGGTAATCCTCAGTAGCCTGAAGATGTTTGCCTGTGTCCTCTACTTTGACTTTGGTCTGGAGAAGTATTATAAACAATCAGAAAGGTTGAAATACAAATATTGTTCCACCATTGAATTTTGTGTCAGTGCACAGCATTCTTTAGAGACTCTTTCTTTTACATGATTGATTGTTTACAAGTGTATTTATTTCTTTCTTTTATTTGATTGGTGTCTGATTACTGGCAGACCCTACCACACACGTTTACAAACGTTAGGTAGGTCACTTGTAATTACATGTCGATAATCGAAAGGCCAGTCTGATCAGCCCTTATTAAACTCCTACACGCCAGATGAAAATTACGCTGGTATCTGCGTTCAACCGTGAATTTCTGGCTATGAGATGGCAAGGACAAATGGTGTGGCAAAATATATTTCCCAAAACACAAGGATGAACAATGTGTCTAAATTGTACATGTACATTAAGACTTGAACTAGGAAATGCAGAAATGTCTTGTTTCTATAATAGCAGACTGGAATATAACTGAGTGTTCATTTATTTATTTGATTGGTGTTTTATGCCGCACTCAAGAATATACGACGGCGACCACGATTAAGGTGAGAGGAAACGGGGCAGAGCCAGGGGGAAACCCACGACCATCCGCAGGTTGCTGCAAGACCTTTCCATGTACGGCTGGAGAGGAAGTATAACTGAGTAAGTCTGATGTCTATGTACAACACAGCAAAGAAAGTGGCTGATCCAATTGCAGAAATCTGAAGTGTTGTACCAACCTCGACTTCTTTCAGTTCATCCTGTATGGTCTCTATCTCCCTGAACATGCCCATCAGGTTCTGAAAGCCAGATAACAAGAACTTCCTCTTCTCTAGCTCCTCCACTAACTCCCGCCATTGTTGGTTGATTTGCTGATTTCTGCACAAGCAACAACAACAACACCGTAAAACACTGTGCCAAGATGTTTCACCTTGAAATCTGATTGACTTCAGAAATCCTCACAAATACAAGAAAATTACTGTCAAGCATGAACAGAGAGAGAATTGATATCTATGAAGATCTAAAAATTAAGTTTAAATGAATTACTGGAACATGTGTATAATGATTCAATGTCACAGTGGACAAACACTGCGGTAATATCCATGTCTGAGCTACATGTACGTCTATAATGCAAGAAGCATAAATTTAAATTGGAAAAAAACTTTGAGAACATTATGGATCAATGTTCAAGGAAAAAATAACCAAATATTCTTCATCATTAAATGAAGACAAAAAGAATAAACTTACTTTCTTTGAATGTTATCCTTGGAATGATAGTGACCCTCCACAAGTTCACTGGCTAGTTCATTTAGAGTCTTAAACCGGTCACCCTGGAAGACACGAATTAAGGCTTATTTTAAGTAAGACTGAATTAACATTTAAAATTGCTCAGGTTCCCCCCCCCCCCCCCACCACTTCAACATTTTTTGAAAATGTTTGTTAATACTATTCACAGTTAGGCAAAGAGCTAATTTAATAAAGTTAACTGCCAATGATGTCATGTACACACATGAATTTATGCTGCAGCTTTCAAGGCACAGTCCTTTTATAATTTTGCTGTTGGCTATCAAGTGCTGAAGTCAGTCACAATCAGAGAAAATGAAGACGTTCGAACGGCCAAAATGAAAATTTGAAGTCATGTTAGTTATAGACTTGACACACTTTTCTGCTGATATAGGAACTGTATATCTGGGATATCACTATGGCAACTATCTCCTTGTCAAGTTATGACTGTAACACTTACCCTTGCAAGTATCTCTGCACTGATTGCCTCATGTTTTTTAATGTTTGCCTCGGCCTGTGCGGCATTATTGCACACAATTTGTTCCTGGAGAATCTGGAACATGTCGTTCAGCCAGGATTCACGAATTGCCGCCTGTGAAGACAAACGCATACAAAAGAACACCATTACAACAAACTACAGCAGCGCACAAAGTTCATTTTAACATACTATCAGTTCTCTTGTCCTGACCTCTGTCTTCTCGAAACTGTCTCAACTTCTAAGTTCAACAGAAAAACACATCCTTCAAGAGAATATCTGCTAAATTTTCACATACTTCATTCATTTTCTTAAATTGTAAGTTTTAAATTCTTCACCTCACATTAACAATCACAGTACATGTAAAAGATATGCAAACTGCAAATGATACAACGTATAACAGGCAATCAGAATCTGTGCATCCCAAAAGGGGCATAACTCTGTGAATGTTGAAGCAATGTTATTGGTTTTCAATCAGCCTCAACTCGTGTGGTGGAGACAAAGAGTCGAGAAATCTGATCACCCCTGAAGCAATTCTGTAGATGTCGTAACGCAAGAATGTTCATGCATGGACGGACAGACAGGCATCCCCATACTGTAACACCCCTTTTTCATTACAGACGAATATAAAAAAAAAAAAAAAACATCACCCTACCTTTCTCCTAAACCTCTGAGCCAGCTGCTCAAGTCGTTCTTGTCTGAAATAAGAGGAAGAATATTTTTACATGAATGTTACTCCTGACTGCCTATGAAGCTACACAAATATGATATGAGTAACAGAGCATCTAATGGTCAAAAGAAATGCTCCCCTCTCAGGTTATCAGTGTCTTACTTACTGATGTTAAATTAAATTAAATTAAATCTAAGTAATTGCGGGGATAATTGTACTGACTGAAGAGTTGAAAACAAATCTAAGTTTGGTTACAAACATAAATGAGTGAACTACTTGAAGAGAATGTTATAAACACTAAAAAATTGAAAACAAAAGATAAAAGAAAAGTTCCCTGTTTATTCTAGAAGTTATGAAGATATGGAGATGAAGTTAATGTGACACATGTTGAAAGTTTGGAAAAATTAATAAACTATCTACCATCTACTTTCTTTCACTTTTATAAATACTTTTATACCTTTTCTCTGTCTGAAGGAGTCCAGTCCTCATCATTCTTGGCCTAATATAATCCTGGTGGAAATATTTACTGGGACTATACAGGAAATAACCTCTGACCTACCGGATTAATTCTTCCCTGAGTGCTACTTCCCGGCCATGCTCTGCCTTCTCAAGGCTTGACCATGCGCTCTCAATGTCGTGGACCAAGATACCTTCAGGGGGAATGTATGCTCTCTGACCGTTTGCTTTCAGTTTGGCTTGAATGTTAAAGTACTGAGCCTCAATGTTGCCCTTTTCTCGGTATCTAAAATAAACATCAATTCACAAACATTAGTGTTAATCACCATTATATTGATAAACTTTTCGGAAATGCCTATCAACTGTTACCATAGTTCTTCGTGTTCTACAATAAGAATTTCTTCCAGCAGAAAATGAAGGCAACTACAACATCATAAATCTAAGAAAGTCATCTGTTTATGCCACTGAGTTTTCAACAGTTCTGTAATTATAGATTTTCTTTGTCCTTTGTTGATACACAGTGAAGAAAATGTTTGAATGATCGACACAGAAAAATGCATTCTAACTTGCAAGCTTTTAAAAACAGTTTTGTAAATATAAATAACCCATTTGCTTGTACACCATACAGAAAATAAATTTGAATGATCAAGTATTCTCACTTGGGTGGTTTTTCAACGGTTCTATAATCTTTAAATTTGATCAGCTCTTTCTGAATGGCCTCCAGAGAGTTTGGGAATCGTCTGTTGTTGAGCTCCTGGATTTTCTGTCTAATCCACTCGAGGAGTTGTGTAGTCAGCGCTTCATAGTCCTCCTGCATTCTCCTTACATCCATAACCTGGGCCATTACCTGTGCACATAAATATCATTAACTGATTTGATCACAACATGTATGGAGAATCAACTCCATAGAGATATGGAGAATCAAGAAACATACCCCCATGGAGAATCAAATGCCTGCATACATGAATAACCAACTTGGAGAATGGAGATTCAACTGATAAGAGAAATGGAGAATCAACTGATTAGAGAAGTGGAGAATCAACTGACTAAGGATATGGAGAATCAACTGATTAGGGAAATGGAGAATCAACTGACTACGGAAATGGAGAATCAACTGACTAAGGCTTTTAGAGAATCAACTGATTAGGGAACTGACTAAGCAAATGGAAAATGTTTTGAACCGGAAGTACATAGACGAAATGAATTCAAGACTATGAAGAAGAAAACTGTGAACATTAAAGCTTAAATCCTGCCAACATCACTTCTCCTTCTAGTAGTCCAGTTGTAGACCTACAAACTGCTGTACAATTATTCAATAGGTGTTTAGTGGTCCAGTTGTAGACCTACAAACTGCTACACAATTATTCAATACATGTTCATCGTCATACTCAAAATTTTTTTCACTTATAGGATGACATCTTGGTTTATGAGTAGAGGAAACCAGATTAACCTCCAACCTTGACCATGTACCTGGCAAAATTCCTCGCTTAAAGATACAGCCAAAACAATAAGAGCTGGGTTTGAGCACCTAACCTCAATGGTCGAGGGACTTACTGTTGCAGGGAGCAAGCATGCATATAACCATGTGAGCCAGTGAGCCTTGCATCTCACTGAGAGGCTATGTGCAAAGACTTACATCACCTAGGAGATCATCACCACCCTACCTTAGCTATTCTCCTTCCTCCTGTTTTCTCACTCTTCATCTTGGCAAAGTAATGGTAGTAAGATGCCACATAGGTCACAATGATCTTCTCGTCTGGCCTATTTACGTCAACATCTACAAATACATAAGACAGGCGCATTTAAAACATTTGATCATAAAATTCAGACATGCTCTACTGAATAACACTGAAATGGCATAATTTCAATGATTTAGGTTCAAAATTTTCTAATAAAAAAAAAAAAATTCTTCTCTTCCTCAAAGACTTGCATGCTCAAAATTTAAAATGTCTTTATCGATTTGCTTTAGAGATTTACTTTATTGATGAAATAAATCCTATACAGCACACAATAGATAAGGCACTTTAACAGAATACCTCGCCGCTACCAAAGGAATTATATAGTTTTACCTTCAGGATCCAGGATCTTGGCAATGCCAAGTCTGTCCTGTGCAACGTCAAAAGCATTATTGAGATTGCCTATGTGATCTTCAGGAGCCAATTCGTCATAGTTGATCAGGTCAGGCCTGGTATGGAACAAAAATGAGATGGTTTTTAAACCAGGCTTACACATAAAGAATCTGTCAAACATTAGTTCGGCTTTATTAGCCATTAAGTCTTAATTTTTTTACATCTTCTTGTGGTGTGATATGACTTAATTCAACATAGTTAAAGTAAAACTATAAGGAAAATTTGCATAATTCAAAACTTATTGAAAAGGTATCTTCCACAAATATTTGATCAAATACATTCATAAAGTATCACTTTGGTGCTAAAAACTTGGATTTCCAGTAGAATAGCATCCAACTTTTTTCAGATGAATTGAAGACTTGGATTTTGGCAAACTGGATGAAATGTTAGGTGGAACACAGATGATGATATAACATCAACTGATTCTTACCTGTGGGCATGTATAAGTGCATTAAAAGCCAGGCCGTTCCTCCAGCTGCTTGTGAAGTTTTTGACATCAACACCTGGGTATCTAAAATAAAGACAAAACAGAGCACTGACTTCCATTTTTTTTACAATGGGAGACTCGAGGACGAGTTACACACAAGGTCCACATGACTGTAGCACACATCATTTTCTGTTGGGACATTGCAGTGAGTGTACTTCATTTATCTTTTATGAGCACACGTACACTGAAAATGACGTAATACAGGAAAGAACAGATGAGTTCACAGCCTTGGGCCATCTTGACACATGCAGGAATGAGTTCTCCATTTGGAACTTATTTCAAGGGACATAGCTCCGTAACTAATGGATTAAGGGGGGATAACTCATATAGCAAATAACGACAACATTGCTGATGCAAGGCAGAATACCAGTTTATTGCTTTTATAAATTTCACTTATATAAGGTGGCTTGCGGATAGAGTAAATTTCTATATTAGTGTGCGGGGTACCTCAGAAATGTCTAAATGTAATCCAGGAGTAGGATTTATACAAGTCACTGAAGTGGATCCATGAATGACACCTTCATAGCAGATTCAAAAGATTATTACATTCGAAAAAATCACAATTAAAAATTCCTGTTTAGGATTTAACTGTATCTGTGTGTAATATTTTTTCTGCTGAATCAGATGAAGTTAGAAGATCTACAAGATGGGTAATATCAAGCTAAAAGTCAGGATGTAAACACATGGTAAAAGCCTCACCCAGCAGTCTTTCTTTGGCACCACAGCAGTAAAGCATCTTTGGCAGATTTCTTCTCACTGTCTTCATCCTCCTCATCCTAAGTTAATGGAGAGAATAAAAAAAAAAACAATCATCATGACACAGAGAAGATCAAAGAAAATATGGTTCTAAAGATGAGGTGATACTTGCATCGAGTTGGTTTTCTGGTCTGAATGCAGCAAATTGCTCATGTTCCAATGAGAATGTGTACCAGAATTTCTTTTTTGAACAAAACCATAATTATGCAGATAATCAGAATGAAAATGTATTCTTCTGTCATCACTCTTCATACACATACTATTTTAAAACATCATACGTGGGAAGGTCTGCCAGCAACCTGTGGATGGTCGTGGGTTTCCCCCAGGTTCTGCCAGGTTTCCTCCCACCATAATGAATGCTGCTGTCACATCAGTGAAATATTCTTGAGTATGGCATAAAACACGAATCAAATAAATAAATAAATATTTCAAACATGTATGGTGTGAATGAGATTTGTGAGTGGGATGAACCTGGCCTGAACATGGGGAACAACTCAAAGCTTCCAGAACAGGTAACTGAGCAAGAGCAAAATGTCTGCCTACAGAACCCATTACATGGCCAGGTCATGAAGATTCCGCATGTTAAATATTACTGTAACATTACTTTTACTTCAAGAAGGTTTTTAGGTACATACCACTTCAACGACAATATCTTGAATTTGGAAGCGTAAAATAATGGTCCAGATGAGACCCAGGATAAGTCGAGGATTGCCATCTACAATGTCCTCCGCTCCAATGTTCTCAAAATGTACCTGAAAATTGGAAAACAAATAAGATTTTTTAAAAATTTCTAACATAACTTACTGTGGCTTAGATATGGAATATTTGAAATGGCCAGAAGATTCATAATGTAATATGCTGCAACTATGAATGGCGCAATGACTTCTGTACCTGGCCACGATTCATCGACCCTAAGAATGATGGGCCAGAAACAACTGATGACAAAGAAACACTTGACGGATAAGAAACAAATGAAACAGAAACAAACAATGGATCGAAAACAACTGATGGAACAGAAACAAATGACTGATCCGAAACAAATGATGGATCGTAAGCAAATTATGAAACAGAAACAAATGATAGGACATAGAAAAAAAAAGCCTGAAAGGATAGATCAGAACTACGATTGAACACAAACCGCTGATGGACAGATGGATTAGATATGTCTGCTCGGCACAGCAATAACAGAGGGTGACCACTCAGGCATAGGTAATATATGTGTGATGCTGAATGGACCAGATCCAGTTTAACAATAAATGACAAACTATACATATGCATCTGTAAACTGAGCAGGTGACTGGCAATTCCATTTGGATCAGAATAAGACCTTGACACTCAGTGCCAAGTTAAATTATCATATGAGGAAACTAATCCACCTGCATCAACGCATACAAAGACAACACTGATCTGACTGGAGAGCTTACGATTTTAAAAATATTCAGGACAATTAGTTTACTGTGAGAAAAACAAAAAAAACAAAAACAAAAACAAAAACAGAAGAAATAGAGGTGACCTCTTTTTCGTCTTCTAGTCTTATGTGGATACACCGGTTCAGATTGGAGATGGATAATTTTCTGACGAAGGTTTATCCAAAACATTTCTTTTTGCAGTATCATACAATGTATAACTGTAAGCGCATAAGGTGCACACAGTCATGGGATGGGCGCATAACACATAAAACAGGATCTAGGTAAGTCTAGAAACTTTCAGGGTAAATTATACAATTATTGCATGTTTCAGAGTGGAAAATTGTGATTTGTCGGTGTGCGCACGAGTTGCACATCAGCTGTTGAGAGCCGACAAATCACGTTATCCGGTGTGATAAAACAATTATTGCATGTTCCACTCTGAAACATGCAATAATTGTTTTATCACACCGGATAACCCATCACTCAAGACTTTACGTTTCCATCCGTGAATGGTATTTGGACAGACCTAAAAACAAATGACTGTCAAATCAGACGACAGATGTGACATCATACAACACAAAGGGGAGACTACCTAAGACCCAACCGAAAATAAATGTGATGTAGCATGTTTAGCGTGCTATAGTGCATGGGTTTCTTTTAAGACATTAAAGCGTGTAACATCATGAAATGTGACGTGATATTATCCAATGGGGGAACGATACATTTACAGGAGGTACAATGGTACAAGTTACCCATGAGAAGGGCATATGGGGATTTTAACAGTGTGGAATTTTACCCCAGAGCTGCTGGTGCATAACACACAAAACCGTACCTAAATATGTCTAGAATTTTCGAACTATTCAAAAAAAAACACTGTCACAGAGAAAGGTATAGATGGTTTTCAGTTTCAATCCCAGTTTAGGTAGTTCTAATATCCGGATACAATTTGCACATTATCATCTACTGCCTAAATCTAGACTTTTCTCTTTCTTGTCACAAACTATAATTTGATATCAAATCACACAGATTTTTCCATTTGCAGACAACAACCAAAAAGTGCAGAATTAAACAGAGAGAAATAAATGTAATAACATATTACTTTTGCTGCTGAAATCTGGATTTTTCCATGACAACACCTTTCTACCTTCCAAGCAAACCTCAAAACAACTTTCTAAGATCAAAAGAACTCTTAGCATCAGGAAAAATGAGCAACTTGGTCATGGAATAAATTTGGGGTCACTTTGTTTTTCTATTTATTTGATTGGTGTTCTACGCCGTACTCAAGAATATTTCACTTATACGACGACGGCTAGCATTATGGTGGGAAGAAACCGGGCAGAGTCCAGGGGAAACCCACGACCATTCGCAGGTTGATGGTAGACCTTCCCACTTATGGCCGGACAGGAAACCAGCATGAGCTGGACTTCTTAGTAATGCACAGTCAGACTTCTGGCTGGATGAAACTTCTGTGTGCGTATTATTTTAATTTTTCACCTGTTGACATCCAGGTGACATCCAGGTGTCTAAATTACGGAATTCAGGTGGCATTTTTACAGAATGTATAAACTGCTCTGGACTTTTCTCACTGTGTTTTTGACACAGTGAGAGTTATCTTGACTTGCTTGCATAGCAATCCAGATAAAGTGAGTGATAAAGATAAATCAAGGTGCGGCAGTAACCTCACAACTTAATCACAAGAATAACGATGTGAATTACTGGCTATAAAGAGACCACAAGAACACAGTATCGGCATACTGTTATCTCTAAACAAAGATACAAATGTAGCAAACTAATAGTCACTCTGATAAAGATGTGTATTGATACAAGCTAAACTGTATGTATCTCTCTCTGTTTTATATATCTCCTATTAGAAAACCTTTCCTGCAAGTCCACACAATTTGCAGGTAGTTTTGGCACGGCATATACATGCACTAGAATATTTGCGTACTTGAATATTTGTTACATACATCTACATCACATACTTGAATATTTGCTTCATACATGTACACTACGTACTTGAATATTTGCTTCATACATGTACACTACGTACTGGAATATTTGTTACATACATGTACACTACGTACTTGAATATTTGCTTCATACATGTACACTACGTACTTGAATATTTGCTTCATACATGTACACTACGTACTTGAATATTTGCTTCATACATGTACACTACATACTTGAATATTTGCTTCATACATGTACACTACATACTTGAATATTTGCTTCATACATGTACACTACGTACTTGAATATTTGCTTCATACATGTACACTACGTACTTGAATATTTGCTTCATACATGTACACTACGTACTTGAATATTTGCTTCATACATGTACACTACGTACTTGAATATTTGCTTCATACATGTACATTGTGTACTTGTATACTTGTATCATATGCAAAAGCTACAAAACAAGTATTTTTTTGTACTTTACAAAGACTCTGGATTCAAAGTATATTATCTCGGTTCTTCAATCTTTTTACATATAACTGGGTCAACATTGAATGGAATATAAGAATAAAATTTCATTTATCTGTAAATGATTTGTGTTAAATATCTAAATCAAGAATTAGTTTTTTGTAAGATGGTTGTTTGTGTGTGGAGAAAACCAGGTTTTGTAACAAAAAAATCAATTCACCATACACGCTTGCTACATAGCCTACAAACCTCTTCATGTTAAAACAAAAGTCGAATTAGCAAGACAAAATGGATTCAAATGATCACTGACCTTAGGCTGAAGAAATACAATAAAGTGTTGCATAAATTAAAAGGTATCTGTTTATGTGTGAAATATGAACATATCTTACTTTCCTGCCTTTCATGCCTATTTATTTGATTTGATTAGTGTTTTATACCGCACTCAAGACTATTTCACGTGTACGACGACAGCCACAATTATGGGGGGAGGATCCTTACGTGTCCAAAGTGTCTTATGGCTGACATGGTTAGGTAAGACTCTTGACTCTTCACGCTTCAAAGTTGAGCGTTTATTTTCTTCAACAACTGTTCCTGTTGTTAGCTATGTTCATGTCAAGTAAGTGTGAAAACATTATCTTCTTGAAGTCATGGTATTAAACGGAGTGTACACATGGTACTGTGTATGAAAACATTGTCTTCTTGAAGTCATGGTATTAAACAGATTGTACACATGGTACTGTGTATTAAAGTTAAAAGTCACAGTGATGTGAGCTTTGACAGGTTGCGGTACACTTCTTAGAAACCACATGAAAAAGCATCTTGATGTTTGTAATACAGGTCATACAATGTGAAAAGGTTCGTGCAGAGTGCAGTACGTGTCACAAGAGTTTAAGAGACATTTTACAAAGGCTTGACCCGCCTATGGAAAAAAAGTAAATTTTATGCAGTACATGTAATAAGAGTTTCTTTCTTTCTTTGATTGGTATTTTATGCTAAACTCAAGAATATTTAACTTATACAAATTTATATGAAAATTCCAGCAAAAATGGAGGAAACGTCAGAAAAAAGATGTCAGGATATTTCTCTTTTTTTTTTTTTTTTGCCTTTCATGTAGCATTCAAGGAGGTTATAATCTCCACTGCCCATAGGCAATATTCTTGTAGCAAGTTATAACTATATTTCACTTATGACAGTATGACAGTCTCTTATCTGCTACTGGCATCAAAACAAGCACTATCATACGAAAGTTTTATTAACCTGTGTTACGGAAAATGCAAGTTTTTATCACTGTACATGTGATCAACTGTTGCAGTACAATCCCTCAGCCTGAGGCATCACATGTCTATTTCTATGTTCTTATATACAAAACTACTTGAGGGTGATCAAACACATGTACCATGGATAGAATAGCACATTAAAAACAAAACTGTGCAGAGGGTTTCGTGTGTCGCCGTGCAATTAGGTCCCTCAAATTAAAATTCATGCCCCATGGTAAATTATATACCTATGAGGCCTGTTAGAAGATAGTTTGTCAAAAAAACCGATAGAGTGAGATTAAGAGCAGTTTAGTCAGAGCTAAATAGTATGCAAGATAGCAAAATACAGGAGTTCTATTCACAGTAAAAAACAAATTTTAGAGCCAAATGTAATTAACATCATTTTTTGTCAAGTTAAATTGGGGAAATATACACAGCAGTATCCCTTGTTCACCTTCAGAAATCTCTACATAAACTGATGAAATTTTTATCACTTATATTAAAGTGAAATATCAAGACATAATGTGATGTAAAATTGGTTATTACATTTCTTTTTATTTACCACAACTGTGTACAGCAAGTTTTCATCTAAATTCACATTATCAAATTGTCAAATAAGTATTAAACAGAATATTGCACATCAAATTTTGTTCCTAGCTGTGAAGCTGAACAACATAACACACTGGAAGTGTTGTGCCTGTACTGTGTGTGAACTTTCACCTCTCACGTGAACAATGTTTGTATTATTCAAATTTCACAGTGCAATCTGTTTGATCAATAGTAGAACAGAAGCCCAGTGTTATTTTGGATGTGAGCAGTTGTCCATATGTTTCTTCACGCAGGCCAGAGATGTCGCCATTCCAATTCAACTCATGATACTCACAAAAATAATATTTCCCTCCATTACTCTATTCACCATGGACACTAATACTATCCGTCCTATTTTTTTTGTAAGGATCATGTCCTAATTTTGTTCAAGTGTTTAATCAGATTCTTGGTTGGTCATTCCCCACCACTGACTCACCCCATGCGTAAACATTACACTGGTCAGGTACAATGAACAGTCGTGAGAGAGAGACCTAGACGGAAATTTAAACATCAGGAATACCAATATTACCCTGATTATTGAATCAAAATAATCCCTTTATTAATCAAATATGTACCTGCTTAGATGAAAAGATACATAGTTTGAATGTTTGTTTTTCTAAGTGCAACACGGATGTCTATTACACAGTGTGTCTGTCTGTCTGTCACTGTGTCTGTGACTGTCAGTCAGTCAATCGGCTAGTCAAATTTTTGACATCCTATCTGGTAAAACATGGCCGACCACTTAACGAGGGCCCAACTACATTCATCTAAACCATTCTACAACTGTGATAATCTCTCATTTTCACTAGAAGACAAAGGATAGAGTGCCACCTACAAGTCCTAAGTGCCAGTATTTTATATGTAAAATAAGTTAGTACCTTTTTTGATCTTGTCATAAAGTTGTAACGATAGTGAAATGACTTACTTAATCAGAGCTTGATCTATTCCATACCAAAAACCAGAAGCAAATTTATATATCTGAATGTATATCAGAAAGCTTGAAGATGTTTTCACCTGCTTTTTGGTGGCTTTGGTTAAAATTATTTCATCTATTTATTTCACTGGTTCTTCACTGGACACAAACATGACAATGGAAACACTTTCAATCCTTTCTCTATTAGAAATGGTAATCCAGATTGATAAAAACCTAAAGACTGACTTTGTAAACACAGGCCCTGTTAAGGTGCAGAAATGAAGTTCGGTGAAGCACAGAAACGGAAAAAAAAAAAAAAAAAGAGAAAAAACAAATAAATACACTGAATATTTTCTGTTGCAGCCATACAGTGATTGGGGGGGGGGGTCTTACCTTTGACCTAAGGAACACCAGGCATCTATTCACGTTCTCCACTTTCTGTACCCTCAATATGCCTTTGTTTGGTTTGCCCAAATGTTCTCCAGATATGATTTCTAACAGTTTCATGAGCAGTTTCCCATCAGCCAAGTCACGGAACAAGTCCTTGATTTCCAGTCGAGCCTAAAAAAAACAGATATACAAATCGTGAAAGTGTTGTACAATTATCAAATTAAGTGTAGCTTAGGTGTTTCATCACCCAACTGGAGTATTAATAAAGAAAATAAAATCCATCAATCACCGTTCATAAAATAAA